>NC_077231.1:208427927-208657927 GCF_027887165.1 Monodelphis domestica | reverse complement strand
AGGTGCATCTAGGTGGCCCAGAAGAGAGCCAGGCCCAGAAATGGGAGGTCCTGGGTTCAAATCTTCCCTCACACACTTACTAGGCAGGTAGCCCTGGACAAATCACTTAACCTCCATTGCCTAGACCTTACCATTCTTCTGCCTTGGAGCTGATATATAGTATTGATTTCAAGATGTAAGGCAAAGGTTTTAAAAAAAAGCTAGGTTCATTTGATAAGCATTTGTTAATATAGACAGCTCATTCAGATTCTTTGGATGCCACTGTGCTGTGAGGAAGGGGGATATGGATTACAAGACTTCCTAGGACCCATCTCAGGCCTCATTCTATAAGAAACCAGAGTATGGGTCATGATGAGTCAGCAACCATTAGATCACAAAGGAGATCTTTGATCCCTTGTAATGCTCATGATTTCTTCCCAAGATGATCTCAAATATATCCTATATATACAAATATCTCCTGTATATTCAAGTATATCCTGTAGACAAGTATACCCTGCATATATCTCCTTTGTACATAACTCTCTCCCCCAATCTAATGGGAGCTCCTTGAGGGCAAGGATATTTTTTTTCCTTTCTCTGTAATCCCAGCACTTATCAGTATATGACACATGATAAATGAATGTTTATTTTATTTGATATTTCCTTTCATTTCAACACAATTACCTGGCTCTTCCATTGATTAATTGCCTGTTTCTGGGCAAGTCACAACCTCTCCTACCCTCAGTTTCCTCATCTGTAAAATGAAGGCAATAATGTTCTTATGACCTCACTCACAGGGTTATAATGATAAAAGAACTTGGTAAAACTGTAATGTCCTACAGAAACATGACATTATTATTTCCCAATGTGGGACAAAACAGTAGGAATGCTTCCATATTTGGCAGTTGTGGCATCATTAGCTATAATCTGGTCTGATTTCATTAAGCTACAACCAAAGTCAAACCATCCCAAAAGGCAATTAAACATTTGTTTGGTAGTATCTGGGGCAACCTGTACTTAGTGGACTTGTTCAGAGGTACAGGAAGGGTGGATGGATAGAGTAGAACAGTGGCCTGCCATCTTTAGAAACTTCTCCTCGTGCCTAGAATTAAGAGGGCTTTTTGAAAGTCTGCTTAATGAAGGTCATGCAGCCCAGGTTATCAGTTAAGTTCTAATGAGTTCAACACTCCCTTTCATTTGCCCCAGCTTGTCTTGGTAGATGCACATGGATCCATAGATGGCAGGCAGAGACTGGAAAATGCTAGTTTGTTGGCTGGCATTTGACCAAGAGAGAAAGCCTTTGGGGAAACCATTTGACTGAACCTTCTCAGTCACATATTCATTTCATTCATGTCCTATATGACTAGTTACCATCTAATTTTTCCATGGCAAATGCTCATACTTCATGATTTCTTCTCGACATTTCTGAAGTCCAGTGTATTCCTATTGTATTTTGGCATCATTTTCATTAGTCATTATTTAATTTGATTCAACTAACACTTATTAAATTCCTACTGTGACCATAGACTTGAACTAGGACCTGGAGAAGATACAAAAATTAGTTAAGACACAGTCCAATATGGTTTCATAGGAGGATATGACATCTTGATGAATAATGTTAATACAAAATAATCCCCATCAAATATAAACAATAGGTACAAAAGAAGTGCTATGAGTAAGTGGAAGCAATATTGGAGGGACTAAGAGAAGCAATGCCTGGGTAGTTGTATGGCCTGGTGGACAGAGAGCCAGACCTAGAGATAGGAAGTCCTGTGTTCAAATTTAGCTTCAGATACTTCCTAGCTGTATGACCTTAGGCAAGTCACTTAACACTAATTGCCTATCCCTTACTGCTCTTCTGCCTTGGTACTGATAATATAGATTCTACAACAGAAGGCAAGGGTTTAAAAGAGAGGAAGAGAGAGAGACAGAGAGAGGCAATGGCCTAAAGTGGACCCTACCACTTCATTTTAATTTACTGGGGGTGACAAACATTGATGGTATTTTTGCTTTGTTTTTTTCAAGACTGTCACTAGCAATTTTTGTGCCCATGCAAATAGCATGAAAATAATTGCTGGGGAAGCTGTGTGAGGAAGATGTGAAAGGCTAAGTGCTGGGTAAGAGTGCACCTGGGATGGAGAAGCCAGTGGCCAGCTTGTTATTTCAATTAATTATTCTTGCTAATGTAGGTGCAAAACTTAGTTGTTCTTATGTACCCTTGGTCAAAACTCTGATTCACTTGGCCTAATTGTGGTTCTTTGTTTTATTGTTGTGTTTACAGGTTTAAATCTTGAGAATTAATGGGGAAAGTACTTTGAAATGGGAAGTTTCTGTTTAGTGCTCTCACCTTTCTATGTTTGAGTTCTTTTATACATAAGTCTCACTCCCTACTCTACCCAGCATTCCTTCCCTTCCCAGGTGCCCAGCATTCTCATGTTGCCCTATTATTCCTATACCAAGGAACTAGATTTGATAATCCAATACCCATTAAGGTGTGGGTAACAATATATTATCTCTTGAGGGGTAGCTGAATTTGGTTATGAGGCTTAAGTCGAGATAATGTAGGAAAGTGCTTTGCAAACTTTAAAATGGCAGCTATTATTAGTATTATGTTAAAAGAAAAACGTGGAGAGGAGAGTATTTTACTCAGAGTAATAAATATTGAATGGGAGGATTTAAGGCACTGTAACATCTGGTGGGAAAGATAAGTCTGGGCAGGTGGTACTTGATCATTAAGATCTGTCAAATCACTCACCACAGATGTGACTGCCTACTGACCTATTCATTTTCCAGTCTTGGTTAAAATGCTTCTTTATCTTATTTTATTTTTATGATACAGAATATTTTATTTTTGACTTTAAATAGTACTACCACCTAGAATAGTGCCTGAATCATAGGATATATTTAATAAATTATTGCTTAATTACATGGAAATTTCCAACATTTTACTTATTTGGCATATGATTTGCCTAGCAAGGTTTTAATGCCATAGTAAGATTAGTTTTATTTATTTTATTTTTTGAATTGAAAAATTTTATTTAATTAATTTAGAATATTTTTCCATAGTTACATGATTCATGTTCTTTCCCTACTCCCTCCTCCCCTACCCCCCATAGTAAAACCCGATTCCTCTGGGTTTTACATGTGTCATTGATTAAGACCTATTTCCATATTATTGATCATTGCACTAGGGTGATAAGACGCTTCTTTAACCTTAGCAACAAATTAAAAAGAGAAGTGAAGAAGAGCTTACACTATAGTAGTAGAAGGGAAAGCACATGCTTTTAGAAGCAAACTGGGTGAGAAATTGAAGCTCTTTCCTTTGCTAGCTTTGTGACCTTGGATCAATCACTTGACCTTTCTGAGTCTCAGTTTTCCAAATTGTAAAGAGAGGGCTTAAATTTAAGAGATTTAAATCACTATTCCAGGGATCAGAGGTGGGTAGTGTGTGATAGTGGAAAGAGTCTTTGATCTGAACTCAAAAGACCAAGATTTGAAGGGTTAGTTCTTCCACTCATTGTCTCTGTGAACTCGGTCTGAGTTTTCTGACCTCTGTTTTCTAGTATTTATACTCCCTCTTTTTCACTTATGAAGACAAAACAATGTATGCAAATATATTTTATAATTGTCAAGAACTATAAAAATGTAACCATTAATGTATTCCAGCTGCAAGACTGTTTGACTTGTTACTGTGGGGGGTTGATCAAATTTATTGGGCTTTGAAGATGGTGTTCCTTTGATGGGAACTGATTTTTTAGCTCATCATTTGAGGACTATTATGAAGCAGAGACACTCCTTGGTGTTGGCTTATTTTTGGTCTCTCTTCCTTCCACCCCCATTTCTGAGGAAAAGTCAGATTGAGAGTATCCAGTGGTTCCTGGAGGGGAGAGGTCTATGAAATTGGCATAGAGCCTCAGGGACTGACCAACTGTACCCCACCTGAATGTGAGTAACAGTCTCTCTGTCCAAGTGATGGTAGTAGCTAGGACAGTGGAGGTGCAGCAAGAGTTTCTGAATTCTCAGTGCCAAACTCCTCCTAAAGAGGCAATGAAGGGAAAATGGAGTATTTCATGTCTTCAGGATAGGGAAATCATAAGGCACATTCGTGGGAGGATTTGAACCCTAGGCTCCTTATAGAGAAAATAAAGGATCTCCCAAACTATTAGTCTTAGGATTGCCTCTATAACTACTTCAAAGTTTGAAAGTTCAAGGGCCAAGTCTTCTAGAGACAGAAATCCAATTCCTAGACATTGCTAGTTTCTTGAGGAGAAGGATTACAGGCATGACCTTCAAATCTGAGTGCAAGCAAGGGATTAAAGCCATAATGTGGACTTTCCCCAACTATTACCATGAATCTGAGGTCCTGAGGGAAAGGTGGAACTCAGTGGAAAGGGAGAATTGCACTGATCATTTATGAACTACTGTGAATACTTTTTGTATACTGTACTTATCAGGGGTCCTCAAACTTTTTACACAGGGGGCCAGTTCACTGTCCCTCAGACCATTGGAGTGCCAGACTATTAAAAAACAAACAAACTATGAACAAATCTGTATACCAGTGTCTGGGATACTGGAGGCTGCAGTGCTGGCTGTGATGGGCCTGTCACACCTTGCACAGACCCATCACTGCCACCACTATACCAGGCAGCAGTATATATAGTGTGGAATTCCCTCCCCCAGATCACTGCTCACCATGCTGATGTCTTTCATTGTGCAGCCACATAATCCTTTGTATGGCGCCTTGTTCTCATTCAGTTACTTTCAGAACAAGGCGCCACACAAAGGATTATTCACCAGAAGTAGTACTATATGTGAGCGACTCCACACTTTGGGGTACCACCACATATAGTGCTCCGCTCACTGAACATAAATGAAAGAGGTGCCCCTTCTGGAAAGTGCAGTGGGGGCCGGATACATGGCCTCAGGGAGCCACATGTGGCCCATGTGCTGTAGTTTGGGAACCCCTGCTTATATTTTCTGTGGTTTGAAATAAAAGTGGTATTATACTTTATATGCATTGTTATTTTTGACTACTTGTATAGAAGTTGATAACTGATTTTGGCACTTGTTATTATAACATATTTTTGACATGGTCTGAGGACCAAGTCTGTGATATTTTACCTTTCCAGGGTACTAGAACCCAAGGAGGTTGAGGAGTTTCTCTCCCTGACATTAGCTTGAGTGCCCACAAATTGTGATCTCCCTCTTTTGGGGGCCCATAGACTACCACCCCAGTTTCTCTTAGCCACTTAACACTGGATTGGCTTTTATAAAGGGATATTTACTTTAAAGGCAGAATAAGAACACACACACACACATATATATATATGTATATGTGTGTGTATATATATATATATATATATATATATAGAGAGAGAGAGAGAGAGAGAGAGAGAGAGAGAGAGAGAGAGAGATACACTTGAGTGGGAAGAGATACTAAGGGAGATTCTCTCCATTACAAGGGGTATGAAGTAGTCCTTCATCCACAGACAGCAATGAAATAGAAAGCTCCTAGTCATTGTTAGGTTAGGTCATTTTAAAGGTGCAGTTTCAGCCATGCTGTTAATGGGAAAAAACTGTTTCTGTGGGCAGCTGGGTGGCTTACTGGATTGAGAGCCAGGCCTAGAGACAGGAGGTCCTAGGTTCAACTGTGACCTCAGACACTTCCTAGCTGTGTGACCCTGGGCAAGTCACTGAACCCCCACTGCCTAGCCCTTACCACTCTTCTGCCTTGGAACCAATTCATAGTATTGATTCCAAGATGGAGAGTAAGGGTTTTTAAAAAAAGAAAGAAAAGAAAAGACTGTATCCAGATACGTGGTAAGCCAGTGCTTGATTTCTGTTTATACTCCAATTCTCTAATCTCCAAAAATCTGGCCTTCTACCATCTTCCAGAACACCATGATAGGGAACTGGTTTGCCAATAAGCAGTTTGTATTTATTGATTTGAGTAAATATGTAAATAATATTAAGTTGAATCATAATATTAATAAATAATAAAACAATGAGATACACCTTTGTCCAACAATATACCTGTCCATTTGCCTATCAAAACTCCTGAAATTCTCAACATTGGTATTAACTAATACTGGGAATTTCAGATACCATAGTAGGGAATGCCTAGATTTTCGCCTTCTCTAACTCTTGAAAGTACTTAACTCCAAATGTTAGGAATCTGATTGGTTAATTTTATCCCTTACTAGGGTTTTCTCCCTCTCTCTTTTCACAATCCTATTCTTATGTCTTTCCCCAATCTATTCTACTTTTTGGGGGGTTGTGCAATAAGAATATATTTTCTTGTTGAATTCTTACATTTCATAGTTCATAGTTCTTGCATTACTTTTAGAGTTAATCCTTTTGCATTTGGGTCAATGTGTCTGATAATTAGTTTCTCCTAATATGAGACATATTTTTTTTTTTGACTAAAGCTATCTACTTACAGTTACTCATACTGAAGGGTCCCAGCTTACAACTCCATGAATGGAAGGTTTACCTCACTTTGTCCTTCCCCAGTTACCAGAAATAAGATCTCTCCAGGTATAGAGGCATCAGTAAGACATTGTGGAGTTTGACATCGGGAAGAAAGTAGATAACTATTTAGGAGCTCTGGCATGGTTCTTCCCAAGAAGCAAATCACTTTCCCAAGTCACTAAAGATGAAATCAGTTTTTGCTTTCCTGAATATTTCTATAGGAATATAATCCAGGTTAGAAATTGGGGTATTTTGTGAGATAGGAACCAAATTATATATTAATAGATAATTTTCCAAGTCCTCCTATTATAGGAGTTATATATCTTATAATTTCCTAAGGATTACCCATTATTTGCCTAGTACTGTGCTAAGAGCTGGGAATACAAAGATAAAAATGAAAGAATCCTTGCCCTCAAGGAGCTCATATTCTATTGGAACAAGGAATATGTATACATAGATAAACATAAGATATATAAAAAGGAAAATCAAAGTAATTTAAAGTGTGCATAGGGGTGGTATTTACAATGAGCAGAATTGGGAAAGGTTTTGATTTAAGAGGTGGTTGGCCCCTGAACTAAGCCTTCGAGATAGCTAAGAATTCCAAGCAAAGGTAAAGAGGAAAAGTACTTAAGCCTTTGCAAAGACACAAGGAAAGGTTGGAAGTGGGATGTCATGGAAGTAGAACAGCAGGTAGTTATTCAATTGAACTCCATGGTGGCTGGAACATAGAATGTGTGAGGGGGAGTAATGTGAAATCATTTGGAAAGACTGGTTGGATTAGATTGTTAAGGTCTTAAAACATGAAGTAGAGGGCTTTATGCTTTGTCTTTGAAGCAGTAGGGAGCCACTGAAATTCCCAGAGCAGGAAATTGACATGATCAGAACTGTGCTTTAGGAATTTCCATTTGGCAGCTGTTTGGAAGATAGATGAGGGGCAAAGAGACCAATCAGGAGGTTACCAGTGTTTCAGATACCTTGGCTCTTGCTCTGTGTTCCTACCCACTTTTTCCTACCCAGCTGCATTAATTTTGGACTTCTTTGACATCTGCTACATCCATTTTAGATTTTAGATTTCTTTGAATTCTCTACCATGCCCTCACTAAACTTACCACTGGGAATTTTTGTCACCTTGCAGGAGTCAGTCAGCCTTGGTTCTTATACTGTTTCAGTATTCTCTGCCCCTCTGGATGAATGGTGGAGCCATGAACTCCTCAACTCCCATTAAAAGAGGGAAGACGGAAAAGACATCTCCTTAGTCTTAGTTCCCACCTGATGGGTGAGAAATGTACTCATTTTGGACTTCTTTGACTTTTCATCCATGTTCCTTGCATTGGGTACTATCTTTTTCTCCTTTTCAGTTTTCTTTTCTGTGTTGTCTTCCTTTGTTAGATTTTAAGCTCTTCAAGGGCATAGATCAACTTTCTTTTTTTTGTGTTTGTGTCCCTAGCATTTAGCATAGCAGGAACTTAATAAACATTTATTAACTATTGTCTCTTACCTTAATCCTATTCCTATACTGCTAAGGGCAAGTTCTTTTCTTTGTAGCATTTTAAAATTTTTCTTAGTGAGCTTACAGGACTGATGGATGATAAGTATTTTTGAAAAAGCATAGGCAACAATGGCTGAGGACTGAAAGAAAGGGCACTCCTTTAGCCTTTATTTGCTGTTATTTCCAAAGGAAGAAAAAGGAGCACTTGGTAAAAAAAAAATTTTGTCATTGGGAGAAACCAAGTAATAAATAGTCTGGAAACTTTCTAAAGAATAAGTCATGCAAGGCAAGCTTGATTGCTTTTTGAGAGGATTATAAGGTCTATAGATGGAGTGAAGGATCGTTTTTAGATTGCAATAGCAGGTTCACTTTTTAAAAAAATTTTAAACATTATTTTATTTGGTCATTTCCAAACATTATTCACTGGAAACAAAGATCATTTTCTTTTCCTCCCCGCCACCCCTCCCACCACCTTTCCCTCTCCCATAGCCGACACACGATTCCACTGGTTATCACATGTGTTCTTAACTCGAACCCATTTCCATGTTGTTGGTATTTGCAATAGAGTGTTCATTTAGAGTCTTACCTCAGTCATATCCCCTCCACCCCTGTAGTCAAGCAGTTACTTTTCATCAGTGTTTTTACTCCCACAGTTTATCCTCTGCTTGTGGATAGTATTTTTTAGATCCCTGCAGATTGTTCAGGGACATTGCATTGCCACTAATGGAGAAGTCCATTACGTTCAATTGTACCACAGTGTATCAGTCTCTGTGTACAATGTTTTCCTGGTTCTACTCCTTTCGCTCTGCATCACTTCCTGGAGGTTGTTCCAGTCTCCATGGAATTCCTCTACTTTATTATTCCTTTTAGCACAATAGTATTCCATCACCAACATATACCACAATTTGTTCAGCCATTCCCCAATTGATGGGCATCCCCTCATTTCCCAATTTTTGGCCACCACAAAGAGTGCAGCTATGAATATTCTTGTACAAGTCTTTTTCCTTATTATCTCTTTGGGGTACAAACCCAGCAGTGCTATAGCTGGATCAAAGGGCAGTCTTTTATCACCCTTTGGGCATAGTTCCAAATTGCCCTCCAGAATGGCTGGATCAATTTACAACTCCACCAGCAATGAATTAGTGTCCCCACTTTACCACATCCCCTCCAGAATTCATTACTTTCCATAGCTGTCATGTTAGCCACTCTGCTAGGTGTGAGGTGATACCTCAGAGTTGTTTTGATTTGCATCTCTCTGATTATAAGAGATGTAGAGCACTTTTTCATGTGCTTATGAATAGTTTTGATTTCTTTGGCTGAGAATTGCCTGTTCATGTCCCTTGCCCATTTGTCAATTGAAGAATGGCTTGATTTTTTGTACAATTGATTTAGCTCTTTGTAGATTTGAGTAATTAAACCTTTGTCAGAGGTTTTAATGAAGATTATTTCCCAATTTATTGCTACCCTTCTGATTTTGGTTACATTGGTTTTGTTTGTACAAAAACTTTTTAATTTGATGTATTCCAGATTATTTATTTTGCATTTTGTAACTCTTTCTAAGTCTTGCTTGGTTTTGAAGTCTTTCCCTTCCCAAAGGTCTGACATGTATGCTATTCTGTGTTTGCCTAATTTTCTTATAGTTTCCTTCTTTATGTTCAAGTCATTCACCCATTTTGAATTTATCTTGGTGTAGGGTGTGAGGTGTTGATCTAAACCTAATCTTTCCCACACTGTTCTCCAATGTTCCCAGCAGTTTTTATGAAATAGTGGATTTTTGTCCCAAAAGCTAGGATCTTTGGGTTTGTCATATACTGTCTTGCTGAGGTTGCTTGCCCCCAGTCTATTCCACTGATCCTCCTTTCTGTCTCTTAGCCAGTACCAGATTGTTTTGGTGACCGCTGCTTTATAATATAGTCTGAGATCTGGGACTGCAAGGTCCCCTTCCTTTGTATTTTTTTTTCATTATTTCCCTGGATATCCTTGATCTTTTGTTCTTCCAAATGAACTTTGTTATGTTTTTTTCTAAATCAGTAAAAAATTTTTTTGGAAGTTCCATGGGTATGGCACTAAATAGATAGATGAATTTGGATAGGATGGTCATTTTTATTATATTGGCTCATCCTATCCATGAACAGTTAATGTTCTTCCAATTGTTCAAGTCTAGTTTTAGTTGTGTGGAAAGTGTTTTGTAGTTGTGTTCATATAGTTCCTGTGTTTGTCTCAGGAGATAGATTCCTAAGTATTTTATTTTGTCTAAGGTAATTTTGAATGGGATTTCTCTTTCTAGTTCTTGCTGCTGAGCTGTGTTGGAATTATATAGAAATGCTGATGACTTATGTGGGTTTATTTTGTATTCTGCAACTTTGCTAAAGTTGTTGATTATTTCGATTAGCTTTTTGGTTGAATCTCTAGGATTCTTTAAGTAGACCATCATGTCATCTGCAAAGAGCAATAATTTGGTCTCCTCCTTGCCTATTTTAATGCCTTCAATTTCTTTTTCTTCTCTAATTGCTACTGCTAGTGTTTCTAATACAATGTCAAATAATAGAGGTGATAATGGGCATCCTTGTTTCACTCCTGATCTTAATGGGAATGGATTTAGTTTATCCCCATTGCAGATGATATTAGTTGATGGTTTTAGATATATACTGTTTATTATTTTTAGGAAAGACCCTTCTATTCCTATGCTTTCTAGTGTTTTTAGTAGGAATGGGTGTTATATTTTATCAAAGGCTTTTTCTGCATCTATTGAGATAATCATGTAGTTCTTGTTGGTTTGCTTGTTGATGTGGTCAACTATGTGGATAGTTTTCCTAATGTTGAACCAGCCCTGCATCCCTGGTATAAATCTTACTTGATCATGGTGGATGACCCTTCTGGTCACTTGCTGGAGTCTTTTTGCTAGTATCCTATTTAAGATTTTTGCATCTATATTCATTAGGGAGATTGGTCTATAATTTTCTTTCTCTGTTTTTGTCCTGCCTGGCTTTGGAATTAGTACCATGTTTGTGTCATAAAAGGAGTTTGGTAGAACTCCCTCTTTGCTTATTATGTCAAATTGTTTGTATAATATTGGAGTTAGCTGTTCTTTGAATGTTTAATAGAATTCACTGGTAAATCCGTCAGGCCCTGGAGATTTTTTCTTAGGAAGTTCTTTGATGGCCTGTTGGATTTCTTTTTCTGATATGGGATTATTTAAGAAATCTATTTCTTCTTCTGTTAGTCTAGGCAATTTATATTTTTGTAAATATTCATCCATATCACCTAGGTTGGTATATTTATTGCCATATAGTTGGGCAAAGTAGTTTTTAATGATTGCCTCAATTTCCTCTTCATTGGAGGTGAGATTCCCCTTTTCATCCTTGATGCTGTTAATTTGCCTTTCTTCTTTCCTTTTTTTAATTAGGTTGACCAGTACTTTGTCTATGTTGTCTGTTTTTTCAAAGTACCAGCTTCTAGTCTTGTTTATTAGCTCAATAGTTCTGTCACTTTCGATTTTATTAATTTCTCCCTTAATTTTTAGGATCTCTAGTTTGGTTTTCTTCTGAGGGTTTTTAATTTGTTCGTTCTCAAGTTTTTTGATTTGCATTTCCAATTCCTTGATCTCTGTCCTCTCTAATTTGTTAATATATGCACTCAGGGATATGAATTTTCCTCTAAGTACTGCCTTGGCTGCATCCCATAAGGTTTGAAAGGATGTCTCGCCGTTGTCATTTTCTTCAATGAAATTATTGTTTCTATGATTTCTTCTCTAACTAACTGATTTTGGAGTATCATATTATTTAATTTCCAATTAATTTTTGATTTAGCTCTCCATGTACCCTTTCCGATCAATATTTTTATTGCCTTGTGATCTGAAAAGGCTGCATTTATTATTTCTGCTTTTCTGCATTTGAGTGCCATGTTTCTGTGACCTAGTGTATGATCTATTTTTGTGAATGTGCCATGTGGTGCTGAAAAGAAGGTGTATTCCTTTTTGTCCCTATTTATTTTTCTCCATATGTCTATTAACTCTAATTTTTCTAAGATTTCATTCACCTCTTTTACCTCTTTCTTATTTATTTTTTGGTTTGATTTATCTAAGTTTGATAGTGGTTCAAGTCTCCCACTAATATGGTTTTACTGTCTATTTCCTCCTTCAATTCTCCTAGTTTCTCTATTAAAAATTTGGATGCTATTCCGTTTGGTGCATACATGTTGATTAGTGATATTTCCTCATTGTCTATACTCCCTTTTAACAGAATATATTTACCTTCCCTATCCCTTTTGATCAGGTCTATTTTTGCTTTGGCTTTGTCAGATATCATGATTGCAACTTCTGCCTTCTTTCTATCAGTTGAGGCCCAAAAGGTCTTACTCCAACGCAGGTTCACTCTTAAAACCTCTTTGAATAGCAGAGTATCATGGTCAAAGCATTGGGTATAGAAATGCTTTTAGGAATGGTCCACAAGAACATATTGGATCATAAAAAAAAGCTGGTGTCTGGGAGGTACCAAAGAAGTAGGTTAGGGGAAACCCAGATATGTGATGATTAGGATTTGGACAAGGGATCCACAGGAAAAGAGATCAATTAATAGATTCAAGTGATGTTGCAGAAAAGCAAAGCTGTGAGTGGGAAGAGAAGTGCAAATGAGTTGGGCTTCAGTGGAAATAGAAGGTAATAAATTCAGGGGAAAATAATATGAACTCTATCTATAAGATGATGGGATATCTTAGAAATCTATAACTAATAGCTGTTCAGCATCTAATAGAAGGAGATAGGTTATGGCTACTCCAAGATTACATGCTGGTAGAAATTAGAATATCAAACTGTCTTCTTGGCAGCCACTGCTCCAAGACATAACATACTCTCCCTTAGCTCTCATACCCCCACATCTCTCAACAGGGCTTTATTAGGATCTCTGGTGTGCCTCAGTACATAGGTACTGTTGGAAACAGGGAAAGAGGAAACAAAATACTTTATACTATGGAATTTCTCAAATATAATGTTTGACAGCACAAATATAATTAAAGACATCTTTCTGGTAGATTCATACATAGTATATCCTATATAATACTTCAGGGCTTGAGATCCAAACTATCAATTATAGCATTAGTAAAAAAAATTCATAGGCTCATAGAACCATAGATTTAAAGGTAATAATCTAATCCAATCTTCTGGTTTTACAGAGGAGAAAACCAAAGTCATACAGATAGTTAACAGAACTGGGATCTGAGCACAGTTATTTTAACTCTAAGTGTGGTATTTTTTCAACTGTACCATGCCACTTGGAACTGTTATATATTGATAGAAGTCAGTGTGATAAGGTTGCCATATAATATTTCCTTTAAAATGAGAGCATCTAAATAGCTAATCTTTCAGGAACTTTCCATTTTTTACATTCTCTGATTCTATAAAAATACTGGGCATCATTGAGGAAGTTGTTAGAAACAAATCTGAAAATATTATTGTATCATATAAAATCACAGTGCAGCTGCACCTCAAGAAAGATATAATGGAGTTGGAGACAGTCCAGAGAAGGAAACAAATTGATCAAGGAAATGGGGAGGGAGGAGAGGAATGACTGCCATTTGAGAATAGATTAAAAAGAACAGGACTCTTCAGACTAGAAAGTGGAAAGGGGACTTGATAGAAGTCTATAAAATAATGTACAATATGAATAGGATAAACATGGACTTGTTTGTTCAATCTTAGTAGGCTAGAATTAGAAATACATCACTGAAGCCTGAGAGAGTTAAATTTAGGTCATATAATAAATAGCTTTATAATAATAATAGTTAGCACTTATATAGTATTTTAAGGTTTGCAAAACGCTTGACAAATATTAACTCATTTTGTCCTTTCAACAGCCCTGGGAAGTAGGTGTTATTATTATCTCCTTTACAGACAACAAATAAAATTAAATACTGCTTTAAACAGGGGTTGGTCAAATTTTATAGGACTATATCAAAAGGCAATAAAGTCTCAAAAATGCAAAAAAATTTTAAATATTTAGGTAAATTAAGGGGAATGAGGTTACTTGGGTATTTTCCAAGTCTTGTGAAGTTGGTGTCAGAGGGCTGCCATGCTCACTCACAAAGTTTGGGAGTCTCTATTATAGTAAGACTTTGAGGTTAGATGAACCATATGGTACTTCCTTTGCTCTTATGAAGGAGGTAGCAACTAACTGAACCAGAAGGGAGACCAAGACATACAATATACAGAGCAGGATAATGGTGCTGTCCATGGTGATTAAAAAAAAACAAACAAAACTTTGCCACATATACTGGATGTTCAAAGGATTTAGACTAAGAGAATCGAGAAATTACCTAATCTAAACTCAGTATTTTGCAGAGGAGGAAACTGACACTTAGAGAAGTGAAATGATTTAAAATTATAAAATCATAGTTGAAAACTAGAAGAAGCTTTTGAGATCATCTCATTTAATCTCTTCATTTTATATATAAACTCGAGTTTACAGAGAAAGAAAATGGCAGAGCTGAGCTTTGAACCCAGGTTTTCTGATTCCAAAACCAACTCACTTTCCATTATTCCAACATATCATCTTACAGCTAGCACAAAATCACAGAATCTTTGTTTTAAAAGACTTGGGAGGTCAGTGAGTACAGATGCATGTAAAAAATAAGGATTTCCTATTTCTGGAAGGTGTTCTCTCAGAATATGGAAGAAAGATGACTTTATTCAAAGCTTACTTCACTTCCTTCTTGAAGATTTCTCTAATCTCCTCAATTATCAATTCTCTTTCCTGTGTCCTAGTATAATGTAAGCAGTTTGAGGGAGAGTAGTGTCACTTTTGTTTTTGTCCTCTCCTTCCTTTTTACTCCATCCTGATCCCATCCCTACTCATGGGGTCTAGAAAACCTATCTATATGCACAATAGCTACAATAACATAAAGGAAACAATAAACAGGTGACTATCTGATCAAATACAATTGTCAATGTTTGTGCCTTGATATCAGAGTTAAAGCAGATGTCTTTATTGGTGATGAGTGATAGACTAAAAATGTGGAAGGTGACATCATGCTTGTTAATGTTGAGTCATTTTTCAGTCATGTATGACTCTTTGTGATCCCATTTGAAGTTTTCTTTGTAAAGATCCTGGAGTGCCATTTCCTTCTACAGTTCAATATAGAGATAAGAAGACTGAGGCAAATGCCCAGGGTCACACAGCTAGGAAGTGTTTAAGGCTAGATTTGAAACCAAGAAGATGAGTCTTCCTAACTCCAGGACCAGCACTTTATCTACTGAGCCATCTAACTCCTAGGTGGCTTTTTAAAAACTCTTTCCTAGGAATGTACTTTGTTTTTAGGGGTGGAGTAAAAAGTATTGTCTCTTGTGGTACAATATGTTCAACAGATATTTTACCTCCAGATTTGTCATTATAAGTCCACTTTGGTCCAGGATAAGGCATTCCCTTTCACTAGCCACTTATCAAGATTTTTCATATCTTGTTTGTATAGAGATCCTTTAAGAAAAAATTTTTATTTTTGGCCTGAACCTATGATTTCATTGGTATAGGGAACTTCTGAAGAGTACAGTTCCTCATACCATTGCAGATGAGCACCTGTTCTTAATAGGCTCTGAGTGATTTGATTAAATGATTTGTTCGAGGTTCCACAGCCAAAATGTATCAGATTTGGGTTTTTTAAACCTTTTACTTTAGAATCAGTTCTGTGTATTGGTTCCAAGGCAGAAGAGCCAGTAAGGGCTAGGCAATGGAGGTTAAGTGATTTGCCCAAGGTCACGCAGCTAGGAAGTATCTGAGGCCAAATTTGAACCCAGGATCTCCCATTTCCAGACTCTCATTGCACTGAGCTGTTCCCAGAAATGAATTTAAACTCTAGGTCTTCCAGCTTCTGAGATCAGCTCAGAAAGAATAAATGAATAAATAGTGCTTAATCACAAAATAGTTAATTAATAAGTATTTTCTTACTGGGCTAGGCACTATCCACTAAAACTATAATCCTCTGCTACTCAAGAACAGTCTCATGTATTAGAAATAATTCCCCCAATCCACCAACTATTTATTTGTTGTTGTTGAATCACTTATTTTCAGTTGTGTGGGATGCTTCATGATCCCATTTAGGATTTTCTTGGGAGAGTTACTGATTGGTTTGTCATTTCCTTCTCCAGCTCACTTTACAGATGAGGAACTTGGGCAAAAAAGGATTAAAGGACTTGTCCAGGGCCACACACCTATTGTGTGAGACAGTTTTTGAACTCATGAAAAGGAGTCTTCCTGACTCCAAGTCCAACACTTTCTCCACTGCACCACCCAGCAGTCCCCCTTAATCTAGTATCTTAAATAAACATTTACTACAAAAATTGTAAACAATTCACCTCTAAAATAATTGGTATGTTTTGAAGGCAAATTCTATTAGAAGTGCTTAAATGGCTGGTATTGTTTATTTTCATTCTTATTTCTTATTCTCATGAATCACACTGATTTGGGTAAATTATTCATGAATATTCTTCACTTTGCTGCCCTTTTGTCCTAAGCTACTTTCTTCCCCCCCCCCCAGTAATTTCATTACTTTGAAAAAGTATTATATTTTTCTTTTTTTAAAGTTTTGTTTCTTTAAAATTTTTAACATGCTGTTTCAATTTTTAATAATTATTTTCTGACATTTTGTGATCCATGTTATCTCCCTCCTTCCCACTCCCTATCCCATCCCTAAGAAGGCATGTAATCTAAGTTGTACATGTGTCATATTATTACCCTTTTCTTTGATTTATCCTTATTAAAAAACTCAAATAATATCTTCCCCTCCACCTGAAGGGACGTGGGTGGTGATAAGGAGAGGGAGGGAACAAACATTTATTAAGTACCTACTACACCTACAACACACTGTAGTACTAAGTGCTTTACAATATCTCATTTGATCCTCAAAGTATAATCTTGGAAGAGTTTAGAAAAGTCTATTAGTAGCCTGATGTCCTTTCCCTTTCATAGATAACCATTTGTTAATATTATGTTTTATTTCATCAGAATTTTGTTGCCTTCTAATTGATGATTTGACTTACATTATTGGAGCTATTGTGTATGATCATATTTTTGGATCTGCTTCATTCAATTAACAATACCAAGTTTGAGATTTCACCCAATTCTCTGAATTTTTTATATTCTTCATTGCTTAGAGGATAGTAATCTTCCACTGTGGTCAGATACCACAATCTACTTAACCCATTTTTCAATTCTTGCACATGTTTTATTTTCAATTTTTGTAATCACAATAATCTCTTTCCCTTTTTTCCAAGTCTTTCTCAAATCCTACTCAAAGTTTCCAGAAGTGGCAATCCCCAAGTTGCCCAAATATAATAGAATCTTATAGATAAGGTTGCGGTTCTCCCTTTGCAAACCTATAAAAACAGAATTATTAAATACCAGTAAAATACTTATAAATTTTTTTAAATGAGTATATTAATTGAAGACTAAGAGCTCTTTAGGTATCTTAACATCAGAGGAATTAAACTCATGGAAGGGAATTAGCATTTAACCTCTGAAATTTTATCTGATATATAATACTGTAAACAAAAAGTTTAATAATGAGGATTATATAAGTTGACAATACTATGTGATTTGGTAAATTATCAGCAGACTTTGGATTGTGCTTTATCTACTTGGCCATAGAGAGCAGAACTAGGTTAACAGCAGACAGTTGAAACAAAGAAAGACAATAATTAGAATTGTCTGAGAGTAGAATGGGGAAAGTGGGTTTCCTCTTATTTGAAGAAATGATGGCTAGCAGACCACTTGTTAGGGAATTGAATCAGGGGAATAGAGTTGTAATTCATTGTCAGGAGAAAAAAAAAACATCTGGGGATAAATACAAAAATGGATACCAAATGAAAAATGTCCTCAGTGGTTCTATTAACTTCCTTGATGTGCCTAGAAAATATAGTTTATAAATATTTTATAGGGATTGTGATTTCATTGGTGTAGGAGACATCCAATGAGGAAATGCCTTCTAAGAATAAAGATTAGGGTTTCTGTATGTGTAATCTGTAACCTTAGAAAATAGCCTCGGACTCTCTGAGGCGAGTTATTGCCTGGAGTCAAAGGTTGGACTTGAAACCCAGTTTTTCTAATTTTGAGGCAGGTTCCTTATTTACTGTGCTAGGCTACTTCTAAGCTTTGAATAAGGATTATATTTTTGTAGTAAAAACAAAACGTATCAGAAGACTTTTCTTCATTTTGCTATTGAAAGGTATAAATGTGAGTGCCTATGTGTATATTTCCCCCACCAAATCTTTACCTTCTATTTTAGGATCAATTCTAAGGCAGAAGAGTGGCAAGGGCAAGGCAATTGGGGTTAAGTAACTTGCCCAGGGTCACACAGTTAGGAAGTATTTGAGGCCACATTTGAACCCAGGTCCTCCTGACTCCAAACCTGGTTCTCTATCCCCTTCACTACCCAGATGCTCTAATATATACATTTTAAAAGGTACTAGATGTAATTCAACAAAGGTATACTGAGTACCTTCTATATTCAAGGTGCTGTGCTAGGCAATGGGGATACAAAGACAAAAACAAATCAATTCCTGCTTCCAAGAGGTTATATTTTATCAGGTCTAAAAATCCTGTTGGTTTTTTGCTGGATTTAAATTCTATGCTTTTTTTTCCCACCTGGGTGACATTCTATGGGGGGAACTGGGAGACTACATTAGAAGAGGGGATCTAGAACAGGATTTCCCTCTCATGTCCATGGAAGATGAAACAAGGGGAAAATAAACAAACGAATGAATAAAGATTAAGTAAGGGGAAGCAATTCTGTTGCCTATTAAAAGAAACTTTTTCATTGTAAGAGTGACAAAACTCTGAGATGGGTTTGGAATTCCTCTCTGGAAATTAGCAAGAGAATAAGTAACACCTGCCCTTGATCTTTTACACCAGGGGTTTTGAACCATTTTTGTTGTTGTTGCAGGAACCTCTTTGGAAGCCTAGAAAACACCATGGATTCTTTCAAGATGTTTTTAAAGGAATACAAAGACACATAGTACTACACAGGAAACCAGTTATGTTAAGATACAATTGTCAAAGTATTAAAAACAAAAGGTTACACACTCCAAGTTAAGAACCTTTGATTTAGACATTCAGATGACTTCTTAAAGTTGATTTCGGGATAATTATTCTCTGATTCTGTGATAAAGCAGTTCTGTTAAAAAGTACAACTTTATTAAGTGTTTTAGTCTTTATCATGATGTCATTTTTCTTTTTACATAATGGTAAACAAGTTTATTTCATGTATAGATGACACAGATAAGTCATGCAGGATAGGTAGGCATGGATTAGTTAAGATTTATGTCCTGGAGAAAGAACCCACGTTAAGATCACACATACCTGTAAATTGGGAGAACAGGAAATATTTCACGAATATTAATATGCATTATTAATCAGCTCACATTTGTATATTTACCATTTTCAAAATTAATGTAGACTTTAAACCCCCCACAATTTTAGAAGTAGCTAAGGAATAACAACATAAAAAGATAATCCTATGCTTAGCTTACTCCTTCTGATCCCTTATATTATAGCATTTCCTTGCCTATTTAATGACAATTTCAATACTTCCCCTCCAATTCATAGTACCAATAGTATTTAGAACCAGAATGGCCCTTTGAAATGGCTAATAATATCATCGGAAAGACAAAACTTTCTTGAGATGGGTAATGAGGAGTTGGAATTGATCTAGCTAAAGGAGGCCCTGAATACTTTCTTATTTTAATGGTACATTCCTTTGAGCAGTACAGTAAGTATTTATTGTGCATCTATATAATTTGCCAGCAAAACAGAATTCTGAAAGGACATCACAGCCTTTACATTATTAAGATGGATGTTCACTTTTTAACTTTATAGAGTGTTGTTGGCAATCTTTTTTTTTTTTGCAGAGTTAGCATTGCCTATGAGTGCCACTGATAGGTCTAAGACATAAGCAGGAAAGGAGAGGAAAGGAAAGAGAACTTACATTCAACAAATATTTCTGAGTTCTTTCTTTGAGCAAAGTAAGATGCTAGGTCTTGAGTAGGATAAATAAGGCACAGTGCTTGTTCTCAATGGTGTTTGTAGTACTGTAAAAGGTTGTACTTATTAGTACTTGATCATATCTCATTTTCCCAAATAGTTTAATCTCCTTGAGGATAAGGAAACATTTATATAAGTATGTAATAAAAGAGAGTTAGTTTAAAAGTCAGGAAGACCTGGATTCAAGTTCTGCCTGGTTATGCTCTCCTAGTAGAAAGAAACAAGGTATTTAATTTCGTAGTGCCCCCAGGCAACTTTCTAAGGCTCTCTAAGTTACAGAACAGGTGCTAACTTACATTTGCTCTAATTGGTTGTGGTCCTCAAGGGCATTCCTTCCACCAACAAAAGCACAGATTTGGAAAAAAAAATAATAAAATGTGAAAATGCATAAAATATATGTAAAGTGCCATGAGAATTTCAAGAAGAGAAATCACTTTTGGTAAGAGAAATCAAGGAAGACTAGTTGAAAGCAGGGATTTTTTTTTTTTTTGTCGTCTGGATAGCCTCAGCATTTTAAAAATATCTGTCAAATTGATGATGGACGGACAGGAGGTTTTTATTTGATGGATATTGTATGGATCGAGATGTCACTGGCTCATTTCTCCTACTCGATTGAAGCAAAAAGAAAAATAGGTTGATTTTAGTTAAGGGAGGATGTTCTTTCAACATGCTCTTTATTTTGTGGTACTTAAGAATTAATATTAACCACTAATAATACAGAACTTTAGCATACATACTTAAAAAAACCCTTTCAAAGACTTGTCCAAACATTGCATCAGTCAACAAGTATTTATTGTGCATCTATTAATTATACCTTACATATTGTATATCTTCTTACAGAAGTTCTTTTCGACTTTTCAGAGAACTTTTTTCATTTGATTCTTATAACAATAATAGATTATTATTACACAGTTTACCCACCTGTAAAGAGAAGGTGTGGGATTAGATTATTTAATATCTTTGAAATTCTATAATTCTTTGGCTATTTTTAGGTGGGAATGGGGGAAAAACCACACACAAAACCGCCAAAAATAGTTTCAGCTTTCTCGAACTTGTCAAAGTAGCGTCACTTTTATTTACAGAAGGGGGAGCCTGAGAGAATCAGACTAGAGTTGCCTAGGTGGAAGCTGGTTTGTAATTTGAAACTATTTCTTTACCACTGGACCCAGATCTAGTATCACAAGGGCAAGCAGAAGAGGCTGCTGAACCTTCGTTTTAGAGTGCTGGGAGTCATAAACGGTAGGGACGTTTGAACTGGGTGTTTTTTGAGTCATGAGGACTTTTACGAGGCTAGGCATTTTTGCTGCTTACCAAGCTTCCTGGGCAGGTTGGGGGTGGGGAGGGGAGGAGGAAAGGAGAAGGAGATGAGCAAAAGAGCAGAGCCGCAATAGTTGAACGAGAAGTTCGGTCCGGCCCTTGGTTGTTTCACGACTCCAGTCTTGCAAAGTGAGCTCTCCGGAGCACGTCAACTCATAAAGTTCTGCAGGTGCAGATACTTTTTCTCGTAAGCTCCAGAAAAAATCTAACAAGAACCCTTCGCATTTTTCTCGATCGTTAAAAAAAGAGGAACGTTGGCTATGGTTTAGGTCTTTAGGAGAGAGATATGTTGATTGTTTCTACAGAGTCACTCACGCTCCGAGTGTATAAACCCAGCTCCAGTACTAATCCATTTCAGCTGGGACTCGGCGTCGTAGACAACCCCTAGTGTCCTGTTTTTTATGTCAATTTCTTATTTGATTTTGGTTTCTCTGGAATCCTCCTATTTTCTGGGGGTAAAGGAGCAGAGGAAGATCACCTCGTCTTCCTATCCTGGTAACTCGCTCCTTGCTTCCACGAGCAACCCAGATAGCTGCATTTCAGCAAATAGTGGGAAAACACAGCAGTAACGAAAAACCACAAACAAATGACATCCGAGCGCGGCACGCTAACGGGGAGGGTAGCGAAGGGCCAGGGCAGTCAGCAGTTTGGGAAGCCACGTGAGATCTGCCCACCACTTCACCGGCTCTCAGAAGGAGGAAAAGAAGAGAGGGAAGAGAACTTCAATTCCCGGCTTGCAACTGGGCGGTTGCTTCGGAAGCACTACAACTCCCAGCGTGCAGCGAGACGAATAGGAGCCACCTCCTTCTCCTCCCGCGGTTCCCCCCTCCCCCCGCTCCCGGCTGGGTCCGTGTGCGCCTGCGCAGAAGAGGCCGGAGCAGTCTTACCCTAATGTAAGATGGTGGCCCGTCTGACTGTGGAACCCACGGAAAGCCGAGAGTCCCCCTCTCAGCCATAAAGGTCGGACTTGGAGGAGCCATCCGGCCCAGTCCCGACGAGGTCTCCCCCGGCAGCCGCTCAGCCGTAGCTTGCGAAGACGCGCCAGCCCGTGGGCTCGGGAGGAGGAGAAAGCGAGGTGCGGAAGGCGGGTGAGTGTCTGCGGGGCTGGGCTTAGGGGGAGCCGGAGGCTGGCCGGCTACGAGAGCGCGGAGGCTTCGCGGGGACTGTGCAGGCCGCACCGCCCCCCCACCCCCCCAACACATACCCCACCCCCTGCCTCTTCTTCACCCTCCTCCTCCTCCTCGTCTTCCTCCTCCTCTTCCTTCTCTTCCTCCCCCTTCGGTTCAGCAGCCGCCACCAGGAAAAGGGAGTGAGGCGGCGGCGCCGGCGGCGGCAGCGGTAGCAGCAGCAAAAGAAGGAGGCTGGGGCGAGCTGGAGCCTCCTTCGAAAGCCTCTTTCACGGGGGAGCCAGTGTAGCTCCTCCCTTAACCCCCCTCCCTTTTCTCCCCTGCCCTCTGTTTGGGACAGAAGTCTAGGGACTGATTCTGCATCTTTCCCCAAACTCCCTATGCCTTTGGTCGTAGCCATTCCCTGAAGTCCTCGCGCTCTCGTCCCCGTAATTAATATCACTTCCACACTCACTCTTTTTTGCTTGCTGCATGTTAATTCCACGGCCAGGATTACTGCTTGCTATCTGCCCCACTGCCATCATTCCGGACACGGTCCCCTTGCCCATTCTGCTGGAGCTGCTACTTTCCGCCAAAACACTGCTACACCTGCCCGGAGAACTGCTGCTACTGCCCATTTACAGACTTTCTTGGACTCCCGATCCTGGCCCATCCAACCCTTTAAGCACCTATTTCATTTTAATGTAGTTCCATAACTATCTTAAAAGTTGTGGTCCATTTACCTCCGCCACCTTTTTTCTCCCTAACCAGGCTGTTCTTATTTCCCCTATTTCTTTAGTCAAAGCCTTTACATATTTAGTTTCAGAAGGGAGGATACCCCATATTTGGCCATCCTTACTGGAACGTTAAGAGAGTAAAAGAGGTAGGGATTTGAATGACAGTGTAAGCAAGAAATGCCACTTTGGGAAATTTTAAGCAGATTGCTCAAATTTTAAATTTAGTAAAGCAGTCGTTTCATGCTTTTACCAGTCTGTGACAAGTCTTTTCATTTTAGACAGGTATCCTCCTGTCTAGTATAGTTTTCATTTGCCTCTCCTTTAGCCACTTGGTATAAGCTCAGAATATGTAAATTATTCATAATATTATCTCAAATGATAGAAAAGAAGGTAACTATAGCAGGCACTAGCATTGCAAAGCTAAATAGAAATGAATTTTGGATTACTACTTTGGATTTTTCCATGCATGCCTCTGTTCCCCTGCTTTGACAGCTGACCAGGTGACTTGGGATATCTGGAAATATGGTTTGATTTGTCACTTATCTAGTTCACTTAGGATTTGAATGGAAATTTTTTCTGTAGCTAAGATTAGATTTGACTAATAGCTGTATTTTTGGGGAATTAATAACAGGTCTTTTTATTTTTTAATCTCCAAAATGGCAGTTATTTGAACAGAATACTTTTTCTTCAAAAATCTAACAGATTTGTTTATTTTGTTTGTTTTCAACCTGTCCTGAAAAGAATGACAAACTATCTGCAGTGGTACTGTTAGTGAAAATGACTTGGTGAAAAAGACAAATAGATTGAAGGGAGTTTGAGTTTTAAAAAGGGTTTTGGAAAAGCAAAAATGGAAAGTAAAAAATAATAGAAAGACTTTGTTTTTTATATGAATTTACTCTAATCATACAGAATTAACAGAAAAGCAAATTAGTTTGTGATGTGATCTTTTATATTTAAGCAGTATTCTTAGGAAATGGGTTGGAAAGTATGATGTCCATCAGTATGTCTGTTACTTTCAAAGTAGTTCAAAGTCACAGTTTGATTCACATCCAAATTTCTGTGTGATTTTAGTGTGTATTTAATATTAAAAGACAGACTCTGATGACCCTGTATTCATCACAACATTATCTAAACCTGAACTCTGGGAGTTGTGGCAAAATTGAAGTAAAAAAAGTTAGAGTAAATGAGCTAATTATTTTCCTTAACCTTTTTTTCTTTTTAACCCCTCAGGCTCCTAATTTGTCTCCACCTTCCATCATTAAAGTACTGATGAAAGTTAATGGAGAAACCATTACATCCTGCAGTTTCTAGGAAATGATTAGTTTTGGGGTAGGGTCATGATAATAAAATTGATCATTAGTATTAGAAGTTAAGCATATTATTTATATCAGGCTTCTTTTCAAAAGTATAATGAAAAAACTTCCAAGTTCATAAGCAAATCTTATATATGTACAGGTTTTAAAATGTCTGTCAAGCTTGACTGAAATGCCATCTAGCTGTCCTGATAACTTATTTTTGTTCCACGTTGTTTTACTTGCTTATAAATATACAAATTCTTCATTTTAGCATTCTGCAATTAAAGTGAGTTTTCTTTGGCTAGCTAGGGATGGTAATATTTCATATTTTGGTAGGGAGTAGCAAATTAGAGTTCTAAAACTTTGCCATATAGCTTGTTTTTAGGCATTCACAGCTTCATATTTGTCATGATTTTCTTTGAACAGTTGGGGCATGTTCTGTTAGTGCAGAAATTCTTACTAGTTCTGTCCTTGAGATGAACAGATTATTTCAAAAGAAAGTTATGTGTTAAACATAATTAATTTAAAGTAGACTGGTTACAAATTTTAGGTTTACATACTGCCTACAACTAAATCTTCTACTCTGGAGGTTGACACAAATACAGTTTCTTAGTAGAATATATAAGTAATGAAATAGCTCCCTCATAGCCTTCAGTTTCATAAGGATGTAGACCAAATTAGAATGGTTGTGCTGGTGGCAGCATGCAAACATTTTTTGTGTAAAGGAAATAGGTCATTGCTTAATAGAGAATTACCTGAATGGGAAAATTTTGGTATGAAAATAATCTTACAAGTCTTTACTGGTGGTGATTGTTTTTTTAACCTTTGCACCCCCCACCAAGTTACAGTTTTAAAAGAATGAGAAGCATCATAATATAATGGATGAAGCATCAGATAGTGAGAAAGAGGCCTGAACTCTGGATTTGTAACCTTTTGGCCCTAGTTATATGACTGTGGGCAAGTAACTTAATCTTTCTTAAGTTTGGCTTCTACATTCTTAATCTGGTGCTAGTGAGGCTCAAATGAGAAAATGTAAGTAAAATAGTTTGGAAACATAAAGGGCTATATAAATACTTGCTGTTTTACAAATGCAGTTTTATGTAGCTAAGTTTGTTACACTGGTTTCAATCTACTGAAACTTATTTTCATCATTTTAAAAAGATCATTCAGTTAAGGTGAGTTTTCACAAGCCAAGAACTTGACTTCAGACCTTGCATGAGATTCAGTTAACTTTTGAGAAGTGACAGGTTCCAACTTAAGTGACTGGTCATCAGTGGAAGTAGTGAATTGGGTTCTCATGGACATTTTTTCTGTTCCTAAAACAGCATAACTAAAATGCACTATATAATTTCCCAAAGGATTTCTTCTTCTACTCAAGTGTTTTTTTTTTTAATCATACAGGAAGAACATGGACTGGAAAAAGCTTAGTTAACATTCTAAAATTAAAAATTAAAGAAATTATGAGTCCAGTAATGTCTGAAAAAATTTATAACAAAGCCCCATTTTGATTTTATTAATGTGTTTGATTCTTCATCTTTATGTAAAAGATTATGATGGTGCCCTTTTATCTTATGTTTCATTTTTCTTTTAATGTAAAAAAATGCAAAACAAAATGTAAAGGCAGGAAGCATTTTACTGTTAAGCATATTGGTTTATAAAGCAATTTCATGGGCTTCTGAAAAGAACTTGGTTAGAAGTTTAAGGCCTTTAATTTCATTGTAATGTGCACTTTTAGATGGTTTCTTACAAAACGATGTCGTCAATTTTTGCATCTGTATTAGATTGAAACAGATCTTGATAAGACATTCCTTTTTCAAAGTGATTTTTTTAGGAGGTTTAAACTGGAAGTCATAAACGAAAATTAAATTTAGACACTGTGGCACTGCTTGCAGGAACTTTTTCTATGGGGGATCTTTTATTACTGGTGAATCTTTTTGCAGCTTAAAGAAATGTCTTATTAGTTTACTTGCTAAAAATCTTGACTTTGAGTTAGGAGGAAGCTGTAATATCTTAAGAGCATCAGGTTAGAACTATTTTCTTTGTGTAGGCAGCCTTTTGGAAAGTCACTTTATGGTCATTGGGTTGGGCTATTTTTCTTTTTTTAAAAATAAATTAAAAATTAATACCTTATAGAATTAAAATCTAAAGTGCATTGGATGGCTAGTAGTGGTGATAATGCTTTCTATTTTCTGTATCTCATTGATAAGAGTGAAGCCATGGCATTTTGCAGAGATAATAGTAATTTGGAAGTATATCTTTTCTTTATATATAATAGCAGCGAGGGCAAGGGATGTATTCATTTTTTATCTCTATCCTCATTGGCTTATAGGCACTTAATAAATGCTTGTTGATCTTGAGTCTTAGAAAAAAGGTGGACTGGAGAAAGGAAAACAGAATATTAAGCTTGTCTCGTGTTGATTCCTGCATACAATTTTGAAATTAAAAAACGTTCTTTAATTTCTATTAAGAAAAAGAAAAAAGTAATGAAATTCTAAAAATGTTTCCCAAATCAGAAAATAGGAGTGTGTTGGACTGCTTCTTTTGGTAGAGTAGAAAATAATTTTATTGAAGAAAGTACTGATTAAGTTTTGTAAAATTTTTACTGAACTATTATAGTGGTGGAGTACTATTTCCTTAGCTACAACAAGTAGACACTTTGCCTTTGTGCCAAATAACTGAAATTTCTTAAGCATTTTTTTTTAGTTCTTGGAAAAAGGAAGGCCAATTTTTGGTATTTACAATTCTAAACATTCATTCTTTGTACTATTTGATGACTTTTACTTAGTGGCCTTATAATGTAGAATCCAGGCCACTGGCTGATTTGTTATCAGTTCCACTTTTTTCCTTTCTCCTTAACTTTTTTTCCTTTAAACCCTTACCTTCTATCTTAGAATCAGTATGAAGTATTCGTTCCAAGGTAGAAGAGTGGTAGGGGCTAGGCATTTGGGGTTAAGTGACTTGCCCAGAGTCATGCAGCTAAGAAGTGTCTGAGGTCAAATTTGAACTCCCCCCATCTCCAGGCCTAGTGCTTCATCTACTGAGCTGCTTAGCTGCCCTCTCCTTCACTTTCTGCCAATCGAGTTTCGATTTCTTGCATGTTTGATTACAATAATTATGAAGCTCAGAATAAGTAAAAATGATGAAATAGTCGCCAGTAAGTACGAACCACTTGCTATGTTTTGGACACTATGGTAAGCGCTGGGGAATCAAAGAAAGACTAAAGATGGTCTTGCCCTTAGGAAGCTCACAGTTTATTTAATGAGGGAGACAGCATGCAAACACATATGTACAAACAGGCTACATACAGGCTACAGAAGGAAAGCACTAGAATTAAGAGGGATTGGGAAAGGCATCCTGTACAAGGTGAGATTTTTAGCTGGGACTTGTAGGAAACCAAGGATACCAGGTAGCAAAGTTGAAGAGGGCCAATTCTAGACATGGTAGGCAGCCAGAGAAAATACCTGGAACTGAGAGATGGAGTCTCATTCATAGAACATCCAAGAGGCCAGTGTCACCTGATCTCTGAGGACCTGATGTGATAGGGACTGTGAGGTCTAAAAAGATTGGAAAGGTGGTGCTGGGATACTAGGTTATAAAGGATTTTGGACACTAGACAGATGATGTTGTAATTGATCCTGAAAGTGATAGAGAGCTATTAGAGTTCATTGAATTTGTAGTGACAAGGTGTTATGACACAGTGGAAAGAACTCAGAATTTAGAGTCAGGGATCCTGGGTTCAAATTTCTGCTCTGTGACTTACACTTTATGTGGCCTTGGGAAAATCATTTAGCCCTTAAGTCTTCAGTTTCCTCCTTCAAAAATTAGAGGGTTGTAGTGGTAAGAAATAAGCTCATTAATTAAAAAAAAAAGACCCTGAAAAGACCTGTTTGAAATTATTAAGAATGAAATGAATAAAACCAAGAGAACATTATATACTATGTAACAGAAATACTGTTTGAAGGATAACTGTGAATGTCCCCTCTCAGAGAAAGAATAGAAGCATGCAAAAGACAGTTTTTATATATGTGCGTGTGTATGTATATACATGCACACACACATACACATACATACACTTTTTTTTGTCAAGTGATATTTTCTTTAGTTTTAGGAGGGATGGGAGGTAAATATCCAGAAACTTTTAACAAGTTAAAAAAAAAAAGAAAAGAATATTAACGTGTTATACAGTCTGAACTTGTAAATCTTTTCAAAATCTTTAATCCTTTATAACTACTTTTCTTGGTGACATTTTTCCTGCCACCTGCATTTTCCCCATCTTTTAACTTAATTCTCTTTGCTAATTTTTAGCCAGGGTAGTCTTGGGTTACTACAATGCCATGTACTTAGAAGAAAAAAAATGAAATTTCCAGGAAACTTATGCACGAGGACTAAGGTATTCATTTAAAGTAAATATATTTGTAAAATGTTTTTTATTTTCATCCTTGATAGTTAAATAATGTAAATTTTTCAGAGAATTGTGACACAATATTGAATTTTCATTATGGATAAATAACAGATGGACAGGGAGTGTTAGGGGCGTAGTGAGAGTCTCTCAGTCAGTTGGGTGGATTCCGTGGAGGATTTATTGGATGATATAGACAAGACTAGCACAGAATAAAAGGGCATAGATTTTTTTTTCTCATTTACATTTTTAGAGGGAATTACCTGCAATGATGAGATTGTATATCCATTGAAGTAATAGTATTAGCTGGAGTCAATACTATAGCATCTATTTTGTTTTTTAAGATGCTGGGGGTGGGGGTGGGAAGGAGGTGTTGGAGAAAGTTAGAGAAATTTTATCTAAACCAACACCTTCTAGGAGGAGTTTATGATCCAGCTGAGAATATTTTTTTAATACAGGAAAATACAAGTTATTGTGTACTGTGCATTTTTTTTTTTACACAGAGTTCAGTAGAGACTCAAAGGGAGAGAGTAGTGTGGGCTTGGGTAATTGAAAAAGACTTCCTAGGGATAGTGGAACTTGGGAAATAGGGAAGATTTATATGTTAAAGTCTTCCCAAGTCTGGGGAATATTAGCGTGTGTAAATGCTTATAGGTAGAAACAAGAATGGTGTGCGTTGATAATAAATGGAAAGTTGATTTGGAGGAGTTGTGAGAGGATATTTTGTAAAGGAAAATTGCCCTAGATCACAGAATTATCAGTTCCAATTAAAATTAATCATTTAGTAACCTTCTGTGTGGAAGGTACTATTTTCTTTATGGGGAGTATAAAGGTAAATAAGAAATAACCAGTTCCTGCCTTCAAAGAATTGGTAGTTTATTTAGTATTAGAGTGGAAAGATTCATCATTGAGAAGCAGATGCAAATATAAAGTTATTTAAGAGTGAAGGATGCTAATTTGGGAAATCAGGAAGGTTTCATTGAGGAGGTAATATTTGAAGTGAGCCATGAAAGGAGATAAGAATTTTTAGATTTGGCAGTGAGGAGAAAAGGGCTTATATTCTATTTGAAGATTGCTTATTTGAATTTGTGGAGGTAGATAACATTTTGAGTTTTTGTAGGGTTGGTAGTCTATTGGGGTGGAATTTGGGTTTGTATTACAAAGTGGGAAATAATGTGAAATGTTAGGATGGTACCAGATGACAAAAGAGCCTTAAGAGCCAAGCTTAGGAGTTTTATTATTTATTTTCTAAAGACCATAGGAAACTTGACAGTTTTTGAACAATGGAATGAGGTGGTCAGACCTGTGACTTGTGAAGATTATTTCAACCACTCTTTGGAGGGATGGATTAAAGAGGAAAAACATTGGAAATAAGGAAATCATATATGAGGCTATTATAATAGTCTGGGTGGGGGCTGATGAAGGCCCAAATTAGGACACTGGCCATTTGAGTGAAGAGGAGGTAGATAGAAAAGATGTAGAGGTGGAACTGATAGCACATGACATCCTGCTCTGTAGGGGAGTAGTAGTAATAGTGGCAGTAGCTTCTGACATTCATAAAGCACTATTAAGGTTTGAAGAGTACTTTATAAACATTATCTTATTTGAGCCTCCCACTAACTCTGTGAGTAGGTGCCAGCATTATCCCAGTTTCCCAGATGAGGAAATTTAAAAGGTTGAGGAAAGTTAAGTGATTTGCCGAGGGTTATCCAACTAGCAAGGGTTGGAAGTGGAATTTGAACTTTGATCTTCTGACACCAAGTCCAGCATTCTATTCCCTATTCTCTATGGCCTGAGAAGACAAAGAAAGTCTAGAATGACTGAAGTTTTGAATCTTGATAACTATCTAGATGGTGTCAACCTTTGCAAGTTAGGGGAGTTTGGAGTGGGTAAAGTTCAAGGGAAGAAGATAAGTTTGAAATCCCAAAGGGATAGTCATATAGAAATACTAGCATTGCAGTTGGTGATGGATTGCTGGAGTTAAGATGGGAGATTAGGTTGAGAAATTTGGGAGTTAGTTGCATAAAGATAGTCTAGCTGTAGATAGAGCAGATTGAATTACCTAGGGGGTGTAAGCTTTAGAATGATTGAGAAAAGGCTAAGGACAGAAACTTGGAGAATACTCACACTTAATAAAGTGTGAAGGACTTGATGACATAGCTAAGGAGATTGAAAAGGAATGATCAGACAGGTAGGAAAAGCAGGATACAGCAGAGTCATGAAAGTCAAGGGAGGAGAGAATATCTAGGAAGATATTTCTTTTTTTTTTTTAAACAATATTTTATTTAATCATTTCCAAACATCATTCATTAGAGACAAAGATCATTTTCTTTTCCTCCCCCCCCCCCCCCCCCCCATAACCGACGCGCGATTCTACTGGGTATCACATGTGTTCTTGATTCAAACCCATTGCCATGTTGTTAATATTTGCATTAGAGTGTTCATTTAGAGTCTCTCCTCAGTCATATCCCCTCAACCGCTGTAGTTGGGCAGTTGCCTTTCCTTGGTGTTTATAATCCCACAGTTTGTCCTCTGCTTGTGGATAGTGTTTTTTTCTCCTTGATCCCTGCAGATTGTTCAGGATCACTGCATTGTCCCTAGTGGAGGAGTCCATTACCTTCGATTGTACCCCAGTGTATCAGTCTCTGTGTACAATGTTTTCCTGGTTCTGCTCCTCTCACTCTGCATCACTTAGGAAGATATTTCTAATTCAAAAACTGTAGAAGTTTAGGAATTGAGAAAAGGCTGCTATTGGATTTAGTAAAGAGCCTTTAACACTCATTTTTTAATCCCACCAGTACTGAAACTGCTCTCAAAAAGATAAATGGAGGGAGTAAGAGGAACAAACACTAAGATATGACAGTGAAAGGTACAAGTAAATTTTAAGAATGGGGGACATTTGGGTATATTTATTGAATTTGCAAGGAGAGCCAATATTTGAGGAGACAAATAACATAAGAGAAAAGAAATGAATGAGGGGGCAAATTCTGGATCCAGAAAGCAAGAGTTGTGATTTGATATATTAAGACAATAGGGAGCCATTGCAGGCTATTGAGTAGTAAGTGCCACGATAACATTGGTACAAAAATTAATTTAATGACCAACATAAGAGAGGAATTTCCTTATTTGAATGACATTGTGCTGATTGTTTCAAGCTTGGAAACATTGTAACGCCTAGGAAGATCCATAGTTGCTGAGAGTTGGGCCTCATTATCTACACAGGAGAGTATGATATGCTGTTGAGTAGACAACCCTTAGAGGATGTCCATGAGAGTATATATCTTGGGGTACAAATGCACACTGAATTGGGGCTCAAGATTCAAAAGAAAAGCAGGCTATATTGTCTTTGGGAAATTTCAGTTCTTCATACAACCCCAAGCTCTGAAAAAGAGGTCCATCTTTTTAATAACAATAGTTTCCCTTTAATGTTATATGGCTATGAATCTTGGAATCTCAGTATCCAAAGCACTGAAATTAAGATCAAAGTGTGATGCTTGGTGGATATGAACAATCTACATTTAGTTTGAAGTCTTTACCTCTGATTTCTTAAGTGTAGGGAGCTCCAAGCAAGAAAACTGCTTCCACTAAAGCAGATTGGCAACTTTCATATGTGCTTAGAAGCAGGCTTCAGCCCAGTTCTTCCTGAAAAGTGTGGTACACTGGGTACATCATACTACACTGTCCCCTTGAACAATCTCCTGGAGAAATGGAATAAAGCAGGAGTTCTCGACTATGATCTTGATACTGTTAGGATTCCTCAAGATCTTTTCAGGGACATCACAAGTTCAAAGCTATTGAACTATTATTTCTCATAGAGTAAATATAGATATAACTATCATAAACAAAAGTTCTTTGGGGCATCCTCAATTTTTTTGTAAAAATAGTTTGGGGACCAACATTTTTAAAACTGCTGTAGGAAAATATTGCCATTACAAAAATTTTTTTTGAGGGAAAAAATACTGGCTGGTCTTCTAAGGAACTTAAAGAGTAATTGATAGATTGTGTATGTGCTATTTGGTATCCGTGCAGTGTCAAAAGATCTGAATTAAGAATTTGAATAAAAGTCCCTAACTTTTTTTAAAATTCAGAGATATTTTATTTTCCCAATATGAAATAACAATTTTTTCCTGAAATTACAAGTTCCAAATTATCTACTTCTCTCGTTTCCCTCCTCCCTCTCAGCGACAGTAAGCAATTTGGTCTGGATCATACATTTATTATCATGCAAAACATATTTCCATTTTGGTCATCGTTGTAAGAGAGTACACATATAAAACTAAAACCTCAAAATAAAATCATAAGTAAACTAATGTGAAAAATAATATGCTTTGATCTGCATCTGACTCCAATGGTTCTTTCTCTGGAGGAGAATGGCATTCTTTGTCATGTCTATTAAAATTGTTCCAAATCTGTATTGCTCAGAGTAGTTAAAGTCTTTCACAATTAATCCTCATACAATATTGCTGTTACTATGTAAATTTCTCCTGATTCTGCTTATTTTCTCTCTGTTTCAGTTCCCATAGATCTTTCCAACTTTTTCGGAAATCATCTTGCTTATCATTTTTTATAGCACAATAATATTCCATCACCAATATATACCACAATTTGTTCAGCCATTCCCCAATTGATAGATGTCCCCTCTATTTCCAATTCTTTGCCATCACAAAAAGAACTACTATAAATATTTTTGTACAAATAGGTCCTTTCCTCTTTTCTATGATCTTTGTCATATATGCACAGTTTTATAACCTTTTGGGTATAGTTTCAAATTGCCTTCCAGAATGGTTGAATCATTTCACAACTCCACCAGTAATGCATTAGTGTCCCAATTTTGCCACATCCCCTCCAACATTTACCATTTTCCTTTACTGCCACATTGGCTAATCTGATAGGTATATAGTGTGGTGCCTTAGCATTGTTTTAATTTGCATTTCTCTAATCAAGTGATTTTGAACATTTTTTATATGATTATTGATAGCTTTGATTTCTTTTTGAAAATTGCTTGTTCATATTCTTTGGCCATTTGCCATTTATTCCATTCTTAAGTGAACCTCTTTTGGTTAACTTAAGGGAGAATATGACAAGAATTGAACAAGATGGGCAGGCATGATTGGAGGGAGTGCCCACACTGATGAAATCACAAATCCATTGAAGTAATTTGATGAAAGTATATGGGAAGTGTATAGGCATGAAGACAAGCTAAGAGACTATTGTAAACATAGGGACTAGGTTAAGGACAATAATAGTGGAGTTAAAGGGATGAATTGGAAAGGAATCCTGAAAGCCTGTTTCTCAGGCTGCCAAAGAATGCTGGGTAGAGCTAGGTTTAAATGTTGCCTCATTTACTAGCTCTGCAAATCACTGAATTTTTCAGACTTAGTTTCTTTATCTATAAGATAGGAATATTATCTGTAGTACTATAATATAATATTTGTATAATAATCTCATAACAATCTTATGTTGGTTGTGAGGATCAAGTGAAATGTATATAAGACAGACTTTAAAAGTACAATGTAAATGTCAGTAACTGTTAGAGAATTTACTTGTTGGTTGGATCAAGGGAATGAAAGAGAAGACAAGTCAAATATATAACACCAAACATCAAGACTAGGGGGCCATAGAAATAAATTCACTTTTTGTTATCAAATTGCTATTAGTTTTCCCAGATCCAAGATTTTAGAAGGAAATAATACATGATTACTCAATTTACAAGCACAAAAAATTTCAGTAGAAAAAAAATTCATTAATATAAAAACAATTTTTTACTCTTTTGGGGATAGGTATGTGGAAATTAGAAAGAGAAAGAAGCAACTTAAAAAATAATAGAATAGGGGTCAGCTGGGTGGCTCAGTGGTTTGAGAGCCAGGCCTAGAGACAATAGGTCCTAGGTTCAAATCTGGCCTCAGACACTTCCTAGCTATGTGACTTGGGCAAGTCACTTGACCCCCCCATTGCCTAGCCCTTACCACTCTTTTGCCTTGGAACCAATACATAGTATTGATTCTAAAACAGAAGGTAAGGGTTTAAAAAAAAACATTAGAATATACTTCATTCGCAAGATAAATTTATGGTTCACTTACTGCTTACATATTCAAACAGTTTATAGCCAACTACATATTGTGATAGTTTTAATATTTATATTTAAAATTGGTGTCAGTGGAGAGAAAATTCCTGATGAAGTATAAAATTCAATCTTACCAGCTCCACCTCATTGCTTGAGGGCATAAGGTTAGGTCAGCAGGAAGAAGGATGCAGGGACATGGTGAAATGACAGTTTATTCATCCATGTACTTATGTTTTACAATGGTGCATGTTTTTTTTTTCCCTCTTCCAAAATCCTGAGCATTGACCCATACTTATTTTGATTGAGTTTTTTTGAGCTTTATTTATTTTGAAGTCAAAAAAAGCCTTTTCTTTTGTTGACCCTTCATTAAGTCAAAATTCTGTATTTCTTTTGTAGTTTCAGTACAGCATATTTGATTTATTCCTTTAGGGAATAAACTGTTTGATTTTGTACTTTTATTTACTCTTCTATCTTAAAGCTGAAGAAAAATATGAATGTTGCTAAGTTATGACTATCAATAGTTGTATAGAACAACTATTTCTTTTTACATGAAATAAGACATGATTTATGTTTTTCTTCTAAACATTTAGAACATAAATATTATGTTTGGAGGAATTCAGAAAAGGGAGAAGTTAGGCATGGGTCTATCTAGTTCTTAAAAGCTTTATATTAAATTCATCTTAATTTTTCTCTCATTTTCCTTTCCATTGTTATGAAAATACTATAAACAGTGCTTGGTAAATAATAATGATTAAAGATGGTGCAATATAACATTCTTGGAAAAACGTTTTTTCTTACTCTTGGAAGTGTTTGATAAGACCTTGAAATCTTTACCAATGACATACCTGGTTTTTGCTTACTTATCCAACTTAGTTATATATTCTAGAATTTTTTGGAGTAGAAAAAAAAATTTCATTTTTCTTGTAGAATTGTTTCAAAAGGATTTTGAATATTCTAGCTTCAGTCTAGAAGACTGGATTCACTTTTTTTATGTGTGGTAGTTATTGATGGACAATGGCTTATTTCTAAAATAAGTTTAGGAATTCATGATGGTCCATACTGCTTCTTGCACCATTCCTTAGAGAGAAAAAGATTACCAGTTCTTCGTTATTATTGATAGAGGTGAGAAAAAAAGAATAATCTTTAAGTATAGGAAGATTTCTGTATCTGAGGATTTTATCATGCTTTGGAATAAATTGTATTTCTTGTTCTAAACCAAATTTTCCCCCCAAGGTGTGAATTTTTTAAAATTGTTTTGCAAGCATCTTTACACCTCACTGAGCTCAAAAGTGGAAGTGGAGAATGATGGAATGATGAATAGGTAAACCACACATATTCAGAGACTTAAAGATTCACGTGGGTTAATCCACTTCTTTAAATTAGAAATCTTTTTCTCCCCTCACTCCAACCTACCTCTTCTCCAACCAATTTGTCTTCCATATCATAATGTGAATCGCTAAAATCAGATAATTTTGGACCTTGAGACCTGGAAGGCATAATGGAGGTCATTTTGACCAATCCCCTCATTCTGGGGATGAAGAAATTGATCTGTACAGGTTGAGTGACTTGATCAGTGGTATACCACTAGTGTCAGAGTTAAAATTTGCAATCCAGGTATTTAGACTATCAGTTGATACCTAGAAGAAAATTGCAGTATTGGAGGATGAAGGGAGTAATTTTGGAGCAAGAAGGCAGACCTAGATGGAATGGAGGACTGATAGAAGACAGTGTGACAGTATTGTGGGGAGAGGAGTCAGGATGTAGGAGGTGGGAGAGGGGTTCCAAAGGGAGTAGGATTGTGCCAAAGAAAAGCTTTGCATGCTTTGCAATTTTCTTAGAGCCCCTGATGGCAGCTGCTGTGTCACTGAAAATCTTTCATTCTGTCTTTGGCATATGTGCCTTAATGAGCGGTTGGTGGAAAGGACTAATTTAAAAGACTTTATGTGGTTAAACATAAAATTTTCAGTGGCTGGATTTTCATTGCAAGCCTTATGAATTCTGGCTATATTTGTTATTACTCCTACTAAGAACATACATTTTAAGTGACCAAAAGAACATAATTTTTTTGGCTTAAGAAATTGGGATAATATGGAAACACTGCCAACAATTTCCTCTAAAGAAATTATGTTCATCCTCTCATTTTAGTCTTTTGTTTCTCATTTAATGTGAAGATATCTATATCTGTTGGGAGCAGTATGGTGAAGTAGAGTTGGACACACAGTTAAAAGACCCGAGTTCAAATCATGTTCTACTGTTTGAAACACTTTGTACAAATCACATCTCAAGGCCCTGTGAGAAGAGTTGGACTAGATAGCTCTGAGGTCCTTTTTAGCTCTAGATCTATGACCTTGGATAAGGCCACCTAACCTCTCACCTAATCTTATCTACAAAATAGGGATAAATTACACTTATATATGTTACAGCTTGTGAGAAAAGAACTTTGCAAACCTTAGACTCAGTGTAAGTGTGCATTATGATGTATCTTTAACCCATCTCACATCTCCTTTATTATTGATATAGTATCTGAATTTCTTTGTGAAAGGTTTCCTAGACTCTGAACTTCCATAACTCCTTAGTTTTGTTATACCTGGTCAACTTTGTCATTCATTTATATGGAGTGAAGTTGTATGTTACATGGAATGAAACTTTCTGTTTGCTTGTTGACAAATTCATGGTGGGGGGTGGGTTTGCCAGGAGTTGATTGGGGTGGGCAAACTGGGGAGGAAGGTGGATAGCTAAATATACTAACTACTTTGGAGGTTTCTCAATTACTCTATTTTAGTTAAGAAATAAGGATGGTATAACTGAAATCAATTGGTTTTGGAGAATGTTGTTGATTGCTCATTCTTTAATTGTTAAAAGTTACAAAAATGCTGATTTGCTGGAATTGATAGCAGAATGTGAAAATGAATTTATACTTCTCCCTTTATATAACCAGAATTTTCTTAATTATTGTCATTAAGCACTGAGTCTTGGTCAGCTATATTTCTTAGAACTTTTAACAATCAGCAAATGTATTATGTACTTTTAACAATCAGCAAATGTATTATGTACGTACCAGTTTTGTGCTTAGTAATGTGCTAGGTTCTGGGGTCATGGGACCATACCTTTAATTTTAGAAGGTATGTTAGAGGTCATTTGGTTCAATTCTCTCATTTTACAATTGAGGAAATTTAGGCCTAGAGATGTTACATGACCTATTTAAAATTACACGGTTAATAAGTGACATCAGGAATTCAAATCCAGGTCTTCTTATGCTTTCTATAGAGAAATAGACTGCCTTCATGGAGTCTATAATTTACAGAAGGATTAAACAAACATATAATTATGATAGAATGAGAAGGGCAGTAGATTTAGAGTTAGGATGTGGGTTAAAATTCTAGCATTGTTATTTGCTGTCTTTATGACTTTGGTCAAATTATTTCACCTATCTGGGTCTCAGTTTACTAATTAATTAAAAAAACCAAACAACCCAATACTATGTATTGGTTCCAAGGCAGAAGAGCGGATAAGGGCTAGGCAATGGGGGTTAAGTGACTTGCCCTCGGTCACACAGCTGGGAAGTATCTGAGGCCAGATTAGAAACTAGGAATATCCCTCCCTCCCAACTCCCCCCATCTCTAGTCTTGGCTCTCAATCTACCAAGCCACTCAGCCAACCCCTTTAACTAATTTTTAAAACAAGGAAGTTGGACTAGATAACCTCTGAGATTTCTTCCAGATCTATATCCAGTCCTATGAATGAAAACTGTTTGCAACACAAAATGTGTCTCTATGTGAGAGATGAGAAGGCAGGTTGTTATTAACTTGAAGAAGGGCAGGGGGAGGATATCAAGAGAGACTTTTTAGCCATTTCCCAATTGATAAATGGGCAAGGGACATGAACAGGCATTTTTCAGATAAAGAAATCAAAACTATCAATAAACACATGAAAAAGTGTTCTAATTCTCTTATCAGAGAGATGCAAATCAAAACAATTCTGAGGTATCACCTCACGCCTAGCAGATTGGCTAATATGACAGCAAAGGAAAGTAAAAAATGCTGGAGGGGATGTAGCAAAATTGGGACATTAATGTATTGCTGATGGAGTTGTGAATTGATTCAACCATTCTGAAAGGCAATTTGAAATATGCCCAAAGGGTGCTAAAAGACTGCCTGCCCTTTGATCCAGCCATAGCACTGCTGGGTTTGTACCCCAAAGAGATAAGGAAAAAGATTTGTACAAGAATATTCATAGCTGTGCTCTTTGTGGTGGCAGAAAACTTGAAAATGAGGGGATGCCCTTCAATTGGGGAATGGCTGAACAAATTGTGGTATATGTTGGTGATGGAATACTATTGTGCTAAAAGGAATAATGAACTGGAGGAATTCCATGTGAACTGGAGCAACCTCCAGGAATTGATGCAGTGAAAGGAGCAGAACCAGGAGAACATTGTACACAGAGGCTGATACACTGGTACAATTGAATGTAATGGGCTTCTTCTCTACTAGTAGCAATGCAGTGATCCAGGACAATTCTGAGGGACTTATGAGAAAGAATGCTATCCACATCCAGAGGAAGAACTGTGGGAGCAGAAACACAAAGAAAAACAACTGCTTGATCACATTGGTTGATGGGGCTATGACTGGGAAAATAGACTCTAAACAATTACCCTAGTGCAAATATCAATAATATGAAAAAAGGTCTTGACCAATGACACATGTAAAACCCAGTGGAATTGTGCTTCGCCTATAGGAGGGGACTTGGGGGAGGGGAGGGAAAGAACATGGTTTTTGTAATCCCGGAAAAATACTCTAAATTAATCAATTAAATAAAAATTTAAAAAATTAAAAATAAAAATAATATGTTGATAATTTAAAAAAGAGGTTTTTTAAAAGAGGTATTATTTAAGTTAGGCTTCAATTTTTGGTCGGGAATTTTGCGGGTGAAGAGAGTAGATAAGTTAGTTGATTGTAGCATTTTAGATGATCTTTAATAATAACCAACTGATGAAGTTGAACTCTTATTTAGGAGATGATAGGGAGCCTTAAAAATTTTTTTTTATAGATGATTTTGGTGGCTTGGAAGTAGGGAGACAGTTGAAGATGTTATCAAAAGGCTACAATTAATCATTAATGTGGAATTGAGGGTGTATTCAATAAAAGTGTTAAGGGGGCAACTGGGTAGCTCAGTGGATTGAGAGTCAGGGCCAGAGATGGGAGGGCCTGGGTTCAAATTTGACCTCAGACACTTTCTAGCTGTGTGACTCTGGGCAAGTCACTTAACCCCCATTGTCTAGCCCTTACCAATACAATACATAGTACTGATTCCAAGACAGAAGGTGAGGGTTTAAAAAAATGCATTCTCTTGAAGGACACTGAATTAAAAAAAAAAAAAACAAATAAAAGTGTTAAGCCTTACTGGAGGAGACACAGACCAAAAAAAAGTCCCTATTTATATGGATTTACATTTAATTTGTTGGGTTTCAGGGAATAATGTGAAAATATAAAAGTAATTTCTGGGGTTGAGCACACTAACAAGTGGGGGAATCAAGATCAGCCTTGGGAAGGAAGGAGGTTGAGCTGAGTCTTTAAGGAAATTAGGATGAGGAAGATTTGTATTCTAGACATAAATGACAGCCTATATAAAAGCATAGAAAAGAAAGATAGGGAAGAACAGGGTGGCCTGTTTGGCTTCAGAGTAGTGTGTTTGAAGTAGAATGTACAATAAGGTTCAAAAGACAGGTACTTGGGTCAGGGTGTGATATTTTTAGCCATTGTGTGGAAGAGTTGTGGAATAGGTAGAGGAGAGATTGAAGTTAGAGAAGACCAATTAGGAGACTCTTATAATCTTGATGAGAAGTAATTAACTAGGGTGATGGCTTTGTAAGTGGGAGTAATAGGCTTGGTAACTGGATTATGAAGGCTGAGGAAATATAAAGAATCAATCAAAGATGGGACTTGGGTGACTGAAAGAATGCAAATACCTTTAATAGATATATAGAGGTTAGGAAGAGGGGAGAATTTGAGGGAAAGGAAATGAATTTTGTCTTGAATATGTTAAAGTTGAGATGAATATGGGGCATCTAGTTTGGAATATCCAATGGGCAGTTGGCTATTTTGGGTTGTAACTCATAAGATAGACTGCACAGATTATAGTTAGCTGCCTAGAGATAAAATGAATCTATAAGACCCGATGATATCACCATAAGAGTGTAGAGAGAAGAAAAAAAAATAATACAGGACAGAACCTTCATAACTACCTACACAGAGGCAGGACACTGATGATGATCCATTAAGGGAGAAATTTGAATAGATTGAGAAATTGGTAGAAGGAGGGTTATTACTTTGAGTAGCAATGTCAGAAATCTAGCAGGTGGAGAGAATTCAGTAAGATTATAAACAATGTCAAATGCTGCAAAGATTCCAAGAAGGTTAAATGTTGTCAAAAAGTCATTAAATTGGGTAATTAATAAATAATTGATAACTTTGGGTGGGGAATAGTCAGTTGTGATGGTCAGGAAGTAGAGCAACTTTTTCTAAGAGTTTACTGTGAATACTAAGAATACTTGTGAAAGGTAATGTGTATGTGTATGTACACATACGTAGGTAAATATGTATTGACTTTTATCTATGTAGATATTTGTTTACATGTACATACATGTATGTATATATGTAGTTATATGTATATAAATTCAGCATGTACTAAACTGAACTCATTGTCTGACCCGTTAAGCCCCCTCCCTATCCCCAAACTTCCCTATTACTTTTGAGGATAACACCATCCTCCCAGTCTTTCAGAATTGAAACTTAGGAGTTATCCTGGATTCTTCACTCTCTCTTACTCCCCATATATATCTAAGCTGTTGCCAGGGCTTGTTCGTTTTACCTTTGCAACATCTCCTCTGACACTGCTACCACTCTAATATAGTCCTGTCATCCCTCACTCCATGATTTTTGTAATAGTCTGTTGGTGGATCAGCCTGCCTCAAGTTGCTCCTCATTCCAATTCTTTCTCTATCTAGCCACTAGTGATTGTCAACTGATCAGGTCAGCCCCCCTACTCAATAAACTTCAGTGGCTTCCTATTGCCTCTAGGAGCAAATAGAAAATGCTAAAATGTTTGACTTTCAGAGCCCTTCATAACATAGCTCTCTATTTTTCCAGCTTTCTTACACCTTAATCTCCCATACATACTCTTTGATCTAGTGACAAAGACCTCCTGGGGTTGTCACATTAATAAGACACTCCATCTTTGGCTTTAAGCATTTTCTCTGGTTGTCTCTCCCATGCCTGGAGTGCTCTGACTATTGACTTCTCTGGCTTTCTTTAAACCTCAACTGAAATCCTACCTTCTACAGGAAGACTTCCCTAACCCTTCTTGATTCTAGTGCTTTTTCTCTTTTAATTCTTGACTAATCCTATATATAGCTTGCTTTCTATATATTTGTTTCCATGTTGTCTCCTCCATTTGACTGTGAACTCCATGAAGGCAGGAACTGTCTTTTGCCCCTTTTTTGTATCCCCAATGCCTACCACAGTGTCTGGCACATAGTAGGCACTTAATATATCTTTATTGAATTGAATTACACACAGGTAAACATAAGGAGATGGAAGGATCAAGAAAGTGTTATTTTTTAAAAGGATAGGAGAGCTATGTTATGTTTGTAGATTGCCAGGAAGGAAACATTAGATAAAGAAGAGAAGGATGCTTGCAGGGGCAAACCACTTGAGGAAATGAAGGGATGGGATCTAAAGTATAAATAATGTGGTTGGTTTGGTTGAGGAACAGGGCCTCCTTTCAATTTGAGATTGGAGGAAACAAATAGAGAATGGGGATTAATGAGTTTTGAGCTATGGAATAGGAGTGAAGAGGGATTTTATGGTAAGTAGCCTCTTTTCTCAGAATGTGGTTAAATACTCAGAAGGGAGGAGAAAGTGGTGAGTCTTAAAAAGAAAAGGTTAAGATGAGTAAGATAGTCATTTGGGAAGAATAAAAGAATTGTCTTATTCATTGAGAGCCCAGTTCTTTATCTTAACTAAAGTGGAAAATGACAGATAAAGGTGGAAATAAGCAAGGTATACAAGTTTTCCATTCTAAAACAGGATATTGTTTGGTAGATTAGGAGTTGCTTGGTTGCAGTTAACCATAGCTTTTTTAGTTTGTATACCCATAATAGTATTCATTTAACTATGTGAGTTAGGCACAAGGGATATAGATTAAAAAAATGAAGTAGCTCCTATTCTCAAGGATTTTAAATTCTTTTGAGGAAGACATGAATACAGATTACTATATACTGGATAAAGATGAAATAAATATTAGATAATAACTAGTTAAATACAGGGACACTAGCAATTAAGAGTAGAAAAAGTGTCATGTAAAAAATGGTACTCAAACTGCCTCTTATCAATAGGAGTTCTATGAAGTAGAGCTAAGGAGAGAGTGTGAATGGGGCAGGGGTGGTGGTGGTGGTGAGTCCAGAATAAAGACAAAGGAAGAAGATGCAGTACCATGTGTGAGGAATACAGAGAAGACCAGTTTGACTGTTCTGAAAAGTTATGGAAGAGGAGTAATGTTTAATGAGACTGGAAAGATAAGTTGATGTTAGGTTGTAAGGGATTTAAAAGATGAAGAGAAGAGTTAAATATGGTCTTGGAGGCAAAAGGGAGCCTCTAGTTTGAGTAGATGATTGATATAGAATAGGAAAATCACTTTTAAGAAAATTTATTTTTTTCAATCAGTAAAAATCCTTTCCTTCTTTTCCATGAAGAATGAAAAAATAATGCTCCTGTTAAAAATATGCATAAAGAAGCAAAACAAATGTCCACATTTGCCATTTCCATAAATACATTGCTTCATGCTGTATTCTTTAGTCTTTTAACTCTATTAGGAGTGTGTAGCACATTTATATCATTAGTCCTCCGGAATCCTGCCTTATAGAAAATGATTTTTTATTTTTTTCTCCTGTTTTTCAGGTCAGTTTTTGCTGTCTTGTATTTTCTTCTATTTAAAAATTTTTTTCTTTGTTTTAATATTTATTATTGTTTCATGGAGTCATTGACTTCTATTTGATTTATTCTAAATTTTAGGGAGTTTGATACTTGGGCAAAGTTTTGTACTTTTTGTGTCAAGGTATTTCCCTTTCCAGTTCTTTCTACTATAGTGCTTTTTTTTCCTAGTTGTTTCCTCTAATGTTCTCATTCACTTATAAAAATATTTAGAACTTAAAAAAAGTCTTTCTTTGTCATTTCCAGGAGTTGTTAAATTTGTGCCCAAGCTACATTTTTCTTTAAGGTTTGCTTTGTAGATGTTTTGGACTTATTCTTTTCTTCTGGGTTTGTGACTTGAACATCATTGATAAACACTAATGATTGTGTTGGGATTCTTTTTTTCGTTTGTTCATTCTTCCAACCTATTTTCTAACTCCTGATTTTACATTTTACACCCTCTTGGAGTAAAGGTCAGGCTGGTTCTGTGACTCTTTTATTAGGCTATTGAATATGGTGTTGTTCTAGTATTCTCTAGTGTTCTCAGACTAGGGACTGGCAGACTGTTAGCACTCCTAAAGTGATCTGATTTTAGGCCAAATCTGATCACTAACCACCTGATTGAACTAAGCTTTGTAAGTTTCCGACCTGCATTTGGGTCTGAGCAATGGTAGACTGCTACTGAACTCAAGACATTGTCATTCAGCTGGAAAACAGCTGACTCAGCATGACAGAACTTCAGGCTACCTTTTGGTCTGGGATTACTACTAAAGTAATTTCTCTGCAGATTTTATACTGGACAAGAAGCTTGAACTAAGACTCCTGGGGTCTAGGCATACTACTGCTTGTTTTTGAACTTATTCCTCTCTCAGTGCAAGGTCCTGACTTTGCAACTGTGTCTTATTTCAATATGCCACCTTACTTATCCCTCCTTAGCTACAGGTGTGGTGAAAAACTGCTGGTTAGTACCTATTTCCATAATCCGCACAATTTTGGCATGCCCCTTAGGAGTCTAGGACCTCCAGTTGCTCTGATGTATAGGCTCTGCTTCTGCTGGAGTGCTCCTTCATGCACTCTTGGCTAACTCCATCCTCATTGTCAACAGACCTCTCTGACTCCCTCTGTTGATCTTGGATGGAAAAATGACTACTTGTGACTTAATCTTGGATTTCCCCCTAAGAAATTTGGTTTGGTATCTTTTCTAGATCTGTTTGAAGAGTTTTAGGGATGGAGGAGCTCTTTCTCCTTCTTCCTGGTAGTCTGCCATCTTGATTTCAAGCCTTTTGGACTTATTGTGTTGAGATGTCACTGAGACATTTAGTTTGAAATGCAACATACTTAGATGGTGGGGCTCTGTAACTTAGAGTGGAGATTAAAGTTGGATATCATCTCTAATTTGTATAGAAATGATAATTAAACTCAATGAGAGAATAGAAAGAAGAAAAGAGGGTTCAGGATCCAGCTATGCTAAGCATGGTACAAATTATTACCTTATTTGATAAGAAAAATGAGTAAACCAAGAAGACTAAAAATGCTTTGACAAATAGGAGGAGAACCAGGAGGAAATGATGTCACAAAAACAGTGATCAACAATGTCATCTATTTTAGAAAACTTAAGGATGAGGACCATAAAATTGCCGTTGATTTTTGGATTAAAAAATTTTGGGTAACTTTGGAGGGAGAAGATGTAGTTGGGCAAAGAGGTTGGAAACCGACTTGTAGAAAGGAGGGGGAATGTATGCAATAAATATAGACAGCTTTTTAATTATTTTTTTTTCTGAAAATTTTATTTAATTAGTCAATTTAGAATATTTTTCCTTGATTACAAGAATCATGTTCTTGATCAAAATCTATTTCCATATTGTTGATGTTTGCACTAGGTGATCATTTAGAGTCTACATCCCCAATCATATCTCCATCGAACCATATTATCAAGCAATTGTTTTTCTTCTGTGTTTCTACTCTCACAGTTTCAGCACCATAGTAGTCCATCACCAACAGATACCACAACTTTTTAGCCATTCCCCAATCAAAGGGCATCCCTTCAATTTCCAATTTTTTGCCACCTCAAAGAGCACAGCTATGAATATTAACAAGTATAGACAGCTTTTTAAAACCCTTACCTTCTGCCTTAGAATCAGTACACAGTATTGTGTAATTTATACAATACATTTATACAACAGAATAATTTATACAATTTATACTATACGCAGTATTGATTCTAAGGCAGAAGAATGGTAAGGACTAGGCAGTGAGGGTTAAGTGACTTGCCCGGGGAAGTGACTGAGGCCAGATTTGGACCTAGGACCTTCCATCTCTAGGCCTGGCTCTCAATCCACTGAACTATCTAGCTGCCCCATGACAGCTTTTTCTAAGAATGACTGAGAATATAATCCAATAAACATTAAGAACCTACTATGTACCAGGCAGTTATGCTAAGCACTGGAGAAAGGGAGGAGCAATATGGAATGATAGTTTGGATGAGATGGTATTGCCTATTGAAGGTTTTTAAGGATAGTGGAAAACTTAAGATTGTTTGAAGGCAGTAGGTGAAGAACCAGCATGGAGAAGGGATAATTGAGAGAGCAAATTGTTGAAAAATATGAGAGAGATGAACACATCAGGGACATATGTTGAATGAAAGGCAGTGTCATGAATAGAGGACTGGATGGAGTCAAATAAGACATGTATTGCAAACATGTCAAACTCTTCTAGTTATGTGACTTCAGGTTGTAGTCACTTAGGATTTTTTTCTGTAAAAGAATTTTCTTTTCTGTAAAATGAAGAGGTTGGAATTGATGATCACTCAGGCCTGGAGCCAGAGATGGATAGTTTTGTTCATGGAAGGGAGACTAATGTCATTGGATTGCAGAGTTGGGGTGGGGATGCCACGTGGGACGGCTCAGCACAACATAGAAGGTGGAGGAGGAGGATGGAAGTAGTTAATAAAAGGCTTTGAATGCCAAACAGAGAACTTTGTATTTGATCTTGAAGTTATAGGGAACCATGAAGTATGAAGGTTGAGAGTACCATGATCAGACTTGCACTTTTGAAAAATTACTTTAGTAGCTGTTTGGCATGGGAGAAGATTTGTGGTGGGCTGACATACTAGGAAGCTATTGTAGTAGTCAAGTGTGAGGTGATGATAGTTGGTATCAGGGAAGTTACAGTATCAGGAGAGAAGAGAGCATATTTGAGAGTTGCAAAACTGAAATTAACAGATTTTGGCAACAGATTAGATGTGAAGGATGAGATATGAGGAGTCAAGGATGACCCCTATGTTGCAATCCTAGATTGGTGGTACCCTTAATAGTAAAAGAGAAATTTGTTTTTTTTTCCCTTAGGTTCTTTCAAGATTTTTTTCTTTTTAAAAATATTTTTCCATGTTTACATGATTCGGTTTCTTTCCCTCCTCTCTTTCTTAGAGCTGATAGGCAATTCTACTGGTTTGTATAAATGTTGTTCCTTGATACTTATTTCCATATTATTAATTTTTCTTTTAAAGCCTAAACCCCAAGTCACATACCCATATATACATGTGATAAGTGATGTTATATGTTCCTCTTTTGCATTTCTATTCCCGTACTTAGTTCTTTCTCTCAATGTGGGTAGCATTCTTTCCCATAGGTACTTCAGGAATGTCCTGGCTTGTTGCATTGCTACTAGTAGCAAAGTCCATTACGTTGGATTGTTCCACTATGTTTTACTTTCTGTGTACAATGTTCTCCTGGTTCTGCTCATTTCATGCTGCATTAATTCATTGAGATTCTCCCAGTTCACATAGAAAGTAAATACTCCAGATCATCACTCCTTACAGCACAATAGTATTCCATCACCATCATATACCACAATTTGTTTAGCCATTCCCCAATTGAAGAGCATCCCCTCATTTTCCAATTTTTTTGCCACCACAAAGAGCGTGGTTATAAATATTTTTGTAGAAGTATTTTTCCTTATCTCTTTGGGGTACAAACCTAGTAGTGGTATTGCTGGATCAAAGGGATCCAGCATTCTAAAAGGGAAATTTGGAAGGAGGGAAGAGTCTAGGGGGAAAACAGAATGTGACAATGTGAGGCCCTGCAGAATTATCTAGTCAACAAGAATGTGTGACTTCCTCCAACTCTAGTAGTAAACTTTATGTGAATAGGAGTGGAGGAGATAGGTAGTAGGAATAATGGATGGCTCAGTTTTGGTAAGAAATGAATGGCAGGATATGAATGTAGAGAATGGCATAGATTTGAATTGATTAACCAAAAAGTTGACACTAGGAAAGGAGGATAGTCAAATCTAATGATTTGACATTAGTAGAATTCTCAGCTATTTGGCCAGTCTCATTCCCACAATTGATAAATCTGTTGCTAGGCATTAGCATTCATATAATATAACTTGGTACATCTCCTGGGAGCCGTCTGACTTCCTGTCATTATGTACTTCTTGTAGACAGAGGGATAAATTCAGTGGGGTTGTTGGCCCTGGGTTGTGACTGTGGTGGTAAGCTCAGGGTTTTTATTTTGTTACCTTTTTATTCCTTTATTTCTAATGATCATTAATAAATCTCTAAAAATAGAATATTTAAATTATTGTACATTAATTTTAACTTTTACACATAGAAGCAAGAATGGAAATTGAAATGGCACCAGAGCATGGAAATTAGATATAAAGGGCATCTAGGGAGGAAAGTCAAAGTTTCTGCCCCCAAACACAAGAAGAGAGTTATTTGTTTGAAGACAAAGCAGGGATATTTGAGTGGAAAGCTCAAAAAATAAAAGATTTTGTTATGACACAAATAGTGATATTTTCTTTAAGGAAGAAGGGGCTTCTCTTGATCCTATTAGGAAGTTATAGTGACAAACAGTGTTTATTAAGTGCATCATCTGTGGCAAGCTGAGCAATAGAAATAGAAGTGAAAAGACAGTTACTGCCTCCAAGGAACTTACATTATAACCAGAGGAAGACAACACATCAAATGGAGCTGAAAAGTAATGTGTGTATGTGTGGGTACCAGATTGGGGGTATGGCTTCTGGAAAGTCCTAAACATCCAAGAATCAATGAAAATTGGTTTGATTGGGTTCTTTCCCAGCTTGGAGGCCTTTGGAGGAATTCAGCTATGGGAGATGCAAGGAAGGAAGAGAGCCTTCAGACACTGATGGAAAGTTCAAGATTAAATGATGGAAATGGAGATCAGTCTGTCCCCAAATTGGAGGCTCATTTGTTGAGTTGGGAATGAGGATCTCTGAAGGATCAAATACATTTATCAAAAATAGATTTTGGGGTTGGGGTTTAAGAGGATATTTTGAATGGCATTTGGGGATGTGTGCTAGGGAATCAACTAGAAATGACTCACTTGTAAAATAATAAAGGCCCTTTATAACAAAGTTAGTAGTACAGAACTAGGTCAGTTATTAAAACAGGATAATAGTAATGATTCCCTCATGTATGTACCTAGACTGGACAAAAATACCTCTGTAAACAGCTTTTGTTTGATAAATAATGACCTTAGGTGAAATTTAATGCAAATGAAGTTGTCCTGGTGCCCCCAACTTCTTCAAACATCCATCTTCTTCCTCATTTGTTCTCCTGCTCCTTAACTTCTTATATCCCCATATCAGAACTAGAAAGGATCTGAGGAAGCCCCTTTGTGACATTTATCTAGTGCCTGCTATTAGGTCCTTTGATTGTAATGAAGTATGCAGTGATGGTGAATGTTTTAGAGATAGAGTGCTGGACCCCATTCCCACCCTACCCCCCCAGATCAAGTGCTGTGCTTGTCCCCGTACCCCCACCTGCCATGCCCACCCTCTCCTTACTCTATACGGGGAAGGAGAAAGTGCTCCCATTGGGCTGCTGGGCAGAGGGGTGGGTGATGTGAAAAAATGTCATCAGGCACTTGGAGGGGAGAAGGAGAAGCTCCACCCAAGTCCCTCTTCCTTTTTGGTAACAAACTCTGGGGGAGTGGAGAGGGCAGCTGAGTGCCCTCAGAGAATGCACTTTGGTTTCCATACTATAGGATTGCCTTCACTGTACTAAGGGATGAGCCATCCCTTTTGTCCCCATTCTGGTGTTAGTGCTGTCCTATTGTGTTCTCTCTTTAGATGTTTCCCCTTGAGGGCAGAGACCTTTTTTTTTTCTTCCTAGCACAGAAATTCACATACTATGGTTGCTTAGTATAGAAACATTTGTTGAATTAATGAATTCTGGGTTTTAAAATTGGAGAGAACTGATATGTGTACTTGTTCTCCTGAATTTCCATACTTGTTTTTCTTGTGCTCTTTTATTATTCTAGTAATAGTAAGCAGGAAAACATTTAGTGGGGGAAAGGGATTAATTTTCTTAATCCCACCCGTTTCTTCTTTCAAATCAGAATAGAAGATCCGCTATATTATGACTTAATTTTGGCCTTAACAATCAGGTTATGGTTTTTAAGCCTTTACTTCTTTGTAGAATGCAAAATGTTACCCTATTAAAGGAATCCCTTTTATTAAAGAGCTGGTATGGAAATATTTTAGGTGGTGGTTCCCTAAATTTGTTTCTTGAGAAATGCCAGACCTGCTGGTAAACCTCATTTGCACATTTAGGATGTCTGGGGCCTTGTTCTTCTGGGTATGCTAAATTGTTGCCAGGTGAGCTTCTATTCTAATTCTAAGGGCAGAGAATTAACTTTCATCAGGGTATTCTTAACTTTTTTCCTGTTATGAGGCCTGTCAGTTTGGTGGAATCTATGGACCCTTTTTCAGGAAGATTACTTTTTAAAAAATTAGTTTGGGGAAATGCTAAATTTCAGCGAGAGATTAGTGAAGGATAAAAATTTTGTCCCATCTATGTTCATAAACCTGATTTCTATCTAAGATCATTTGTAGGTCCAGAGACCTCAGATTATGAACCTCTGTTCTAGGATGTAGAGACCTCCTTGTATTAGTACAGATCTGTCTTCTAGGTCTTCTCAGACTCTTTCCTGCAGGAAAGAACAGGTTAGAACTCTCATCCTACTCTCCTCCATTTAAGCCTTCAAGAAGGACTTTTAGGGTATATCTAGCTAAAATTGTTGTTGTTCAGTCACTCAGGTAGGTACTATGTGAAGTTTTCTTGACAAACTGGAATGATTTGCCATTTCCTTCTCCAGCTCATTTTACTGATGAGGAAACTGAGGTTAACAGGATTAAAGGACTTGCCCAGGGTCACACAGATAGTAAAGCATCTGAGATCACTTTCAAACTTGGATCTTCCTGGCTGTCCAAGGCCAGACCTGGGTGATCCTACTGTACTACACTATTTAATTGTGTATGTTTCTGGAAGGAGAAAAATATCAGTAAGTAGTTTTAAAAGCCTTTTCTTTCCCTCTTCCTTTACTGTTATGGAGCCAGGACTTTTTTTTCTTTTCCTTATCCTTTTTCCTCTTAGGATTTAGTACTTTACCCATAGCTATATTTTTTTTTCTTTTAGATCTACTTTTTAGGATCTCCCTGAAGTTAGAAAAAGCTACTTCATATTCCTTGTAGTATTTTTAAGGAATTAGTATGCTGTGAAAGTAAATTCACATGTTAAAAATGCCTTTGCTATGATAACAACTGAAGTATTATTTTCTACTTTAACATGGTGATTAACTTTGGTGATTAATCATGGTGATTGATCTGTGCCATGATGCTACATATTATACCCATAAATATTTATATTTCCAATAGTTATTTTGTAGAGTAAATAAGTGTGAAAAATTCTAATGGCTAATCTCCTGGAATCTTCCTGCTAATGATATCAAGAGTTACCTTTTGTTATTACCTTGATTGTTGGGGTCCATCATTAACAAATATTTCAGGACTTACTATTTGGAAAGGTATTTGGTAGTCATCAAGTATTTTTAATGATGAAGTGGTCTGACCAAATATTGGTACTGAGTTTAGCATTAAAATCATTGTGAAAAAATATTTCATCTTAGACTGAGGACCAAAGATAGTGTTGAAATATAAATGAGTGAACCAGCATTTTACAAGTACCACTGTCCCAGAAATTACATTGTTAAACCATTATAACTAACTTTCACCAAACCTTCTTGAACTCTCATTTGATGTCATTTTCAGACCCGGTCTGTTTCTAACCCATCTTTCCCCTTGTTGTGGCTCTAGTCTGTCTTCACAATGTCTCTTCCCCCAAACATATGTCTTTCTTTGGCTCTTGTTTCCTGACTTGAGTAGGCTAAGTGGTCTCCTTACTCCTTTTGCTCCTTGTTTTCTCCTTGTTAATTTTTCTTAGCTCTATTTCTGTGAGAGTAACTATCCTTTGATCTCATAATATTCTTTTGGCTAACTGTTGAGTTTATATAGAATCAATTAATGATGATAGGTGGAGGTACACCTGTATTTGGTATTTTTAAAGTTTAATAAAAGCTAATGGGAATTTGTCTTAAACTGTTATATATTATTAAACCATGAAGGTGATCCTTTAAAGGTTGGTGTAATGCCCATTCTGGGGGGGGGGGGTAAGGAAGAAATCATTAAGTTTTTCCTTTTTTGTGTGAATGTACTTAGGCAGGATCACTTCAGGATTTGAGGAAAAGAGAGTAGAAACATATTAAAGTAGGGAAAAAGCCCATGAAGGAATTATTCTTTGAACAATAAAGATACATGGTTAGGTAAAAGCTTTTGGGCCTAAAGCATCTATTCTCAAAGTGTAGTCCAGTCATCAGAATTTGTGAGATCAAAGTTATTTTGATAATAATTCTAAAGCTTTCTAATTTATAATAGAGCAAATTTTGGTAAATGTAACCCACATAAATAAAAGGTCTTTGGGGGCATTTATCAATAACTTTTAAGACTGTAAAGGAGTCCTGAGACCAGAAAGTTTGTCAGCAGTGGGTTCAAGTTCTACCAGAATAGCCTGAGAGGAGATGGGCATAAAAAGATGTAGGGGATGGGATATAATAGAAGCTGTGGGGAGGAGAGAATTACTCTTCCTAAAACTAAGAGTCATGTTTTGAGAATGTTCAGAAAATAGCATTCCCTTGATAGATTAAAACAGAAGTATCTAATAAAATGCTCATTGTCAACCTTGTGACTCTCAGTACATACTTTATTCACAGCTATCATTCTTGCTGAATTCAGTATATAGTCATATTTTCAATTGGCAGTGCACCACTAGTTTTGGGCTTGTTTTTGAGAAATGTCCCTGTGAACTTCCCTATAGAATTAGATGTTAAGGATTAAACTGATTTACATTGATGTGTCCAGTGAATGGCCCCTTAGCCTTAATAAAAATGCTTGTTAACAGAATTTCCAATTGGTAGATTTTTGGACAGTGTGAGAAAGATGTATTTGTGTGGGTTTAAAGGGACAAGAAGAGGATCCCCAAAGTTATAGCATTCAGCTTTCTTTCTAAAGTAAGGTTGCCCCTGGAAGATAGGAGGAAATGGTGTATTTTTGTTATACAACTCCTATTTTGCCTTACCTAGGAATAACTGTTGCCTTCCTTATATTTTCTCTCCTATTTCCTCTGTGGAACCTTAGATTGTGTCTTCTCCATCTTTTCATCTCTTGGTCAAAGGGAGACACTCATCTAATGTTCATGGAAGAATGAACTTTGTTTGAAGCCAACAGGGCCCCTGGCATTTGTGAATGTCTCCTACATGAAGAATGTGTATGGGTGTGGAGGATGAGTAGTGGGAAAGGGGCCAACTGCCTGAATCTCTGGATTCAGGATATAGGCATTTTCAGAAGGGCTTCTTGTTCTGTCCAGCTCTGTGGAAAGAGCAGTGACCTCAGGAGTGAGAGGAAATTTGTTTAAAAATGTACATGTGTATATCTTTTCCTTATTACACCTGAGAAATGTTTGATTTGCTTGATTAGTTCATGAGTATTATAGTAGAAAGAGTACAAGGTTAGAATGGTCTGGGTCATGCCATGGCACCTCTGAGCCTCAATTTCTCAATCTGCAAAATGGAGATATTAATGTATCTTATCACCTTCCTCAAAGTATTTTTGTAAGATTAACACTAAATAAATATGAGCAACTGACTATATCATTTATGGTTATTCTTATATAGAGAGTTAAGAAAGCTAAACATGCCAGAATTCATCTAGGTAAATGACTGCTATCTGCTTCAGAGTTATTATCTTTAGAAGCACAATACCCTTATTTTAATTTTTTTCCAAAATATTTTTGGAAGTTATCTTTTGAAATTGTCCTGAGTATTTTTAAAGGTAATAAATTTTTGTCTTTTGAGAATAGATTTGATTTTTAGAAACAGATGAAGACGGATCAAATGGGGCACTACTATTCTTGGTTAAAAAAAAAAATCATTGGATACAGTGATCCAAGACAATTCTGAGGGACTTACAACAAAGAATGCTCTCCACTTTCAGAGAACAAGCTGTTGGAGCCAGAATCCAGATAAAAGAATACTGTTTTGGGTTTTTTTTTATTATATAGAATTATTCACTTACAAAAATGAACAATATGAAAATGTTCTGCATGATAATATATGTATAACCCAGATCAAATCACTTGATCACTTGCCCCTCTTGGAGGGGGGAAGGAGGGAGGAAGACAAGTTCAATCATATAAGATTGGAAAACTTATGTGGACATTTGTTATTACATGAAATTGGTAAAAAAATAAAATGAAGCGAATTTGGGGAAAAAAGAAAAAGATTCTTAAGAGAGGAAAAAAATCATTAGAAAGAAAGTTTAATGTGGACCTAACATTGTAATTTTGATTCAAAATTTTTATATAAAAAGTCTTAACTGGTAGATATTTAGTGAGTGAAATAATTGATATTAAACAATCAAATTGACATAGCTTGACTTGTTATTTTGACATCTTGGGAGCATGGGAGCTTTCCCATGGAGATTTTATATCTTTGGTTTTTCTAATCATTCTGGATATATCAATTTTACCACTCCTCTTTTAGAAGGAGCAACAGGCCTGCCCTCAGACACTTCTAGTTGTGTGACCCTGAGCTTAACCCCTATTGGCTATCCCTTACTATTCTTCTGTCTTAGAATTGATTCTAAGAGAGAAAGTAAGGGTTAAAAGTAAATAAAAATGTTTTGTCCATCTTCTCTTGAAAGATAAATGGTCACTATGTCTCACTTCATATAGAAAATGTTTTCCCTTTTTAATCCAAATTTAATTTTTCAGCCAATATTCTCTAATTTTTTTCAACATTTTCAGAAATAGTAATAATAGTTGTAAGTAGAGATAGTAAGAAGGTAGAAACAGCAAGAATTGACAACAATTTAGATGTGTGGGGTTTGTGTAAATCTACCTGAGGTTGGGAGCCTATTTAAGATGATGGTGGTTCTTGCAACAGTAATAGGAAAATTGGGAATGGAATAAAAGTTGGGGTTCTGTTTTTAATATGTTGAATTTAAGATGCTTAAGGTATATTCAGGTTTGAAAGGTATAAAAAGCAGTGAGTGATACAAGACTGAAACTCAGAAAATAAATTAGGTCTGTGTGTGTATGTGTGTACATACATACTGTACACACACACACACACACACACACACACACACATATATATATATGTATATATATATATATATATATACACACACATATGTAAAATGATTCTCTATAGACAAACCCCTGGGAACTAATGAGATCAGCAGGGGAAGGGAATAAGCATTTAAATAGCACCTACTATGTACTAGGCATTGTACAAAGCATTCTTATATCTTATTTTATCTTCTCAAAATCCTGTGAATTAGGTACTAGTATTATCCCTATTTTACAATAGGGAAAACTAAGGTAAACAGGTTAAATGACTTGCTAGTAAGTATTTGAAGTCAAATTTGAACTCAGGTGTTCCTGACTCCAGGCCTAGTGTTCTATCCATTCTATCATTGGCTTCCTCTAAGCAAAAAGGTATTATAGAGGAAGAAGTCCCAGGGAAGGTTTGAAGGACAGCCAAACTTAGTAGGTATAATCAGCTTATCCCTGACCTGAACAGTTATTTCCTTTATTACATTCCTAGGTTAGACCTGTAATTACAGGGAAGCCCTAGGGAACAATATTCCTCTTTTGCATGGCTCTGATATAAGGCTTGCAAACCAACCTGTCATCTTTGACTTCTTATTTCATTCTCCTGTGGTGACATTCATCTTATTAATATCCTTCCTAAAATATGACACTCAGGAGTAAGTCAAATAGTACAGCTGTGTTCTGAACAGGACAGAATATGGTCTTTCCTCATGTTCTGGGTACTTTACCTCCATTGGTGTAGACTAAGAATTTATAAACTTGTTTTTGCTGTTAATCTTATTCTATTGTCTAATAGTTCTTGTAGTATACACCACCTATTTAGCTATGCCTTTGCTGTATCTTGTTTTTATGAATTGATTTTAAAAATCCAAGTGTAAAATCCAAAAACCTCTGTTTGGCTTATTTTCCTAGATTGTTGATCTTTTAAGATCCTAACTGTCCTTTCACACATCAGAAGTATTTTCCTATATACGAATTATTTGATAAGCATGCCATCTCTGCCTTTTTTCCAGTGATTGATAAAAACTAACAGAACAGGACCAACAACTGATCCTTTTGATGCTCTGAGATATCTCTGACCAAGTTGATGTGAGCCATTACTGACTTCTCTTTGGAGCTGCCTAATTGCACTATCACCTAACTTACATACTTTTACCTTATCCACAGTGGGTAGCATGAAATACTGGCAGATGCTTTGCTGAAATCTAGGAAAATCATATTTGTAGCATTCCCCTAATATATTAGTCTAATTTACCCTGTCCACCTACCCTGCCTCTCGCCCCCCCCCCCCCCAAAAGGAAATGAGGTTAGTTTAACAACCTATTCTTTTTTTTTTAATTAAAAAAATTTGAAGTATTTTTCCATGGTTCCATGATTCATGTTCTTTTCCCTCGCTCTTCCCAGAGCCGACAAGCAATTCCACTGGGTTATACATGTATTATCATTCAGTACATTTTTCCATGTTAATCATTTTTGTAATAGAGTAATCTTTTAAAGATCCCAAACTCCAAATTATATATCCATATATAAACAAATAAGTTGTTTGTTTTTCTTCTGTGTTTCAACCCCCACAGTTCTTTCTCTTGATGTGCATAGCATTTTTTCTCATAAGTCCCTTGGGATTGTCTTGCATTAGCAAAGTCCATTACATTGTATTGTTCCACAGTGTTTCACATTTTGTGTTCTCCTGGGTTCTGCTCATTTCACTTTGCATCAGTTCCTGGAGGTTCTTCCAGTTCATATAGAAATTCTCTAGTTCATCATTCCTTAAAACACAATAGTATTCTATCACCATCATATACCACAGTTTGTTCAGCCATTCCCCAATTGAGGGACATCCCTTCATTTTCCAGTTTTTTGCCACCACAAAGAGTGCGTCAGTGAATATTTTTGTATAAACATTTTTCCTTATTATCTCTTTGGGGTACAAATATAGTAGTGGTATGGCTAGATCAAAGAATATACATTCTTTTAAAGCCCTTTGGGCACAATTCCAAATTGCCTTCCAGAATGATTGGATCAATTTGCAACTCCACCAGTAGTGTATTAGTTTAACCTATTCTTGATGACACTGCTGCCTAACAATAGTGAACACTGATTTTTTCCTCTAGATTTTTACAAGTCTCCCCTTTAATAAACATTTTAAAAATTCAGAGGTCAAGATTATCAACTTGTTGGCAAAGAATTGGAAATGGAGGGATGCCTGCCAATTGAAGAATGACTGAACAAATTATGATGTAATTGTGGTGGAATAATATTGTGGTGTAAGAAATGATGAAGGGAATGGTACTTATTAATGCCCATCTAAGTCTGATGATCTAGGGCAGATGGATTTTCTTCTTCCTATGTCACTTCTAGCTCATAGTTGTCCATATTTGCATTTCTTTCCTAGTTCAAGGATCATTTTTCTGACAGAGAGAATAGAAGTGAAATAAGAGTTGAATAGTTCTTCCTTTAAAAAAAAAATCTATTTGCACTGTCCTGGGCTCCCTAAGCAGCATCTCTTCTTTGGGCTTTCTTTTTTATAAAGTCAAGAAAGTACTTTTGTTGTTCTTAGCATTGCTTGCCAGCCTCAGCTTGACCTGAGCTTTAGAGCTTATAGCTCAGTTGTAATGGTGTAGTGCTCTTTTTATTCATCCTCTGTTATTGATTTATGCTTTAATCTTCTGTATATCTCTTAAAAATTGAAGTGTTTAGTTCTTTGTGTGTCTTAATGACTTAATTTTTTTAACTTAAATTTTTATTAATACCTTTTGTTTTAATATTGCCTTTAAGCCCCAGTATATACTGCTCTCTCATCAGAGAGCCATCCTTTTAACAAAGAATAAAAAAGAGGAACAGAACTGACCAAAACATTAATTGTTTGAGAATATATGTAGTGTTCCACACCCAAAATCTCTCCTCTGCAAAAAAGGGAGGAAATTATATTCTCAAATCTTCTTTTGGGCTATTTGGTCATTATAATTTCATAACTTCTGTTTTGATGATTGTATTTTGATTTATATTGTTGTCATGTATATTGTTTTCCTGTTTCTTCACTTTTACATCATTTCATTTAATGTTTTGACATGTTCTGTTTCTATATCACTTCTGGCAACACAGTAATATTTCATTATATTTATATGCCACAGTTTGTTTAGCTGGTCCTCAACTGATAGCTATCTCTTTTATTTCCAGTTCTTTTCTATTGGACAAAAGTGCTGATATTATTTTGGTCTATATGGAAATTCTTTTTTATCATTGATCTCCTTAGGATAGATGCTTAGTAGTGGAATTTCCAAGTCAAAGACATTTTAGTCACTTTCTTAGTATGGTTCCTAATTGCTTTCCTGAATGGTAAGATTATTTCACAGCTCTGCTAACAGTTATTAATGCCCTTTTTCATACAGTTCCTCCAACTTTGACTAGTGCCATTTGACCACCTTTTCCTTTGTTAGGTATGAGGTAAAATTTCCATTTCCATTTTGATTTTGATTTTTTTATTAGTGATTTGGAACAATAATCTCTTAAACCAATAACTGATTTCACATTGGCGACATTTGAACATCATTGTTTTTTAGATGGCTTCTACTTTTTCTCTTTATTGGAGTTGTTTCTGTTTGAGTCTTAAGAATTTCATTCTTGAGAGCTTTTCATCCTGCTAGCTGATTTGCAGAACTTTATGTCATAGGATTAATTCTGTCTATTCTTCCTGAGAACCTTTTTGAAGTCTGTTCTCTTCACTGTAGCAATTCTGTTATCTTTTGAAGAATCAAATTATCATTAAAGAAAGCCAATAAATTTCTAGCTTCCCCTTATGAGATACTATTTCAGTAGAAGTCTGGATAATCATAATCTCCCAATTATATTCTGTCATGTCTTTATTCTAGACTTTTGTTTTCTTTTCAAAAACTCATGTGTTTCTTCCTTTTTGTCTGGATTATCTGTAGTATACTTTTACAATAATATTGCTTCTTTTTCTCTCTCCTTTGATCTTCATAGGAATGTTCCTACTATGCTTCTTCCCTCTGATTTTATCATTTCTTCTCATGAGTATTTTTAATATGCATTGTTCTGCTACATCTTTTATTCAAAAGATAATAAAATTCCATAACCGTATTCCACAATTCCCACTGTTTCTCTTATCTGTGAAATCTAATTTGGTTCTGTAGGGGTTTAAAAAATTAAGGTTGGACTAAATGTAAGAGAAATGTGGTTGCTGAAATTAATATATCTCAAGTCAAAATGACTATATCATTATTTATTTATAAAATAGAGGGAAAGAGTGAAAGTTAGAGAAATGAGAAAGAGGGTAGAGAAAGTATCTATCCTATCATATGTAAAGATTAAAATTTAGGGAAACTGAGGCAGGTAGAAATTAGTTTCTCTCTGCAAGGAGTATCATATTTTAGAGGTTTATTAAAGGTTGAGAATTTAAGAATATACAAGTAAGAAAAAGGCATGTGCCAGGTGGGCCATGAGGCCTACCCAAAATTTCACTCAAATCATGAGAAGCCTCTGTTTGCCAGCAGAGACAGGAAGTAAAAAGAGCCCGCCTATGGGGAAGACCCTTTAAATAAAATTTTGCTTTCGTCCCAGGTGAGAATTCAGTGAGATTAGAGGGCATTCTGGGAGCTAGCAAGGACTCCTGGGGAATGGAGTCCAGAGTTCAAATCTCAATTTTACATTCCCCCCGTTTGATCCTCTGGGAAGAAGGGCTTCCCCAAAGGATCATAAAAACACAATCAATTTAAAGATTACAATAATTTGAGGATAAGAGAAAAAAAAGAACAAAACCAATAATTGCTGGATGCATTGACAGAAAGCCATTTAGGGGGCAGTCCCCTTTGGCATGAAAGTATATATACAAATAAATGTTCAATCAACTACACCCAAAGTTCATTTTTGTGCAGCTTGTGGTCTGGAGGCTTCTTCATGGTGGCTTCTCCAACAGTTCAGTTCTGGATTCAGAGAGGTAGCTTCTTTATTTACCTAAAATTCTTCTCAAAAGGAATTTAAACTTTGCAATTTAAATAATGATATTTTTTACATTCCCCCCTATTTGCTGTCTTTCTCTCTCCTCTATTTTCCCTAATCTACAACTATTATAGTTTTCCTCTTAGAGGGAAAAATTTTGTATACACTTGCAGTTAGAATTTTTCGGGGTGCAGTAAGCTTATGTTAGTGATCAATTGGGGAGACTAGTCCCCCAATCATCATCGGGGGGATTGTGAATTTTGAAATCTCCATCTTGCTTGGTCTAGCACCCAAAATTGTGCACACCCACACTACACGGGCATGTGCTAGTCAATGACAAATCAGAAATAACTAACTGCCCCCTTGGGCTGTCCTAAGCCAAGCTTGAGCCACCATTGGCACTTGTTTCACAGGAAGTGAGGTAGGGAAATTCGCGCCCTTTCTGTGGACAGGGCTAGATGCCAGTTCGTGCTAGAAGCTTGAGCAAGGTGGAGGACCACAGACAGGTTCCCTTCAGATTGGTCATGTGAGTCAAGGACTGATTGATTCCTTCTCTACCTTGGCCCTTTGGGCCTAAACTCCCTCTGGCCAGAGGTTGAGTAACCCCTTTCCCTTTTCTCCTCTCTCCTTCTCTCCCTCTCCCTTCTCTTACTCTCATTGGGATTAAACCACCATAAATTCCATTCTGACTTGAGTGTTTCATTTTAGGAATTTCACAAGTAAATTCCTTAGTGGCCATAGTTTTAATATTATAACAGCCTTCAAAGGTGATATTTTCACTACACATAATAATTACTCTGGCCTGGTGTGAACCAGGCAGGGCTCATTAACTCTCCACCAGAGGACCATGGGTTGGAGGGGCTGGTGGTAAATAAAGCAAGGGTTCCAGCCACAAGGCCTCCTCCAAGATGGGGGGGGGGGGGCTCTCCTGAAGCTAGTCCCATCAGGAGCCAGAAAAGGAGTCAGCCTTTTCACTCACCCATCTGGTAGTCCTAAAGGCAGATCCAAGAGCAGTCCAAGGTCCCAAGCCAGAGCTCCTCTAAGGCCAAGTTAGAAGGAGAAAGAGCCGATCACACGAAGTTGCAACTACTTTTGAAGACCCTTTTTTGTGTCCCTTCCTTCCACTTTACATGGACCAATTGCAGTTTTAGAATTTTCTTAGGACTGACCAGGGGGCAGTCAGTCATTTCTGAGTTGTCACCCACTCTAGCATGTGGGTTACACACCTTTCACGTAAGGAAATGTGGGGGTGTATATGCTTCTGGTGATTAAATCTAAAAATGGACAGGGGAGAGTTAATCCCATCTTTACAGTTCTTTCATTATAATCCCTATCCTTTTTTACCTTGCTTGTTACCTATCCTTGTTTATATTTGCACATATGGACATGAGTTGATAAATTTTATTTATTATTGACTTCTTTGTTATAAAAAAAGTCTTTTGTGTGTTATTGGAAATTTTTATTCTTTGTTTTCTTATGTTGTAGCTACCATTCTTTATTATTTCTACTTTCTCATGGTCTCAATTGCATTTATAAATCTATATACATATTTATACAGAATTTCTTTTTTCTTTTTTTCTTTGTTTTTACCTTAAAGCCCTTGCATTTTCTTAAAAATAATTACAGCTCATTCTGTGAACACTTTGCTAATTGTTTTTATTATCTGTTCCTCGGGATTTGATTAGGTAGAGAACAGTTCGTTAATATAGTAGAAAATTATTATATTCTCTATGTATATCACTGAAAATTTCTCCTTATCTATCACACTTACTAGAAGGGAGAATCTTTAATCTTTTGTCATTCTTGACAGCTCTTGTTAATTCTTGTGAACTCCTGTGGCAAACTGACTCCTGTGTATTGCCTTTGGAATTAATTTCTTTTTATGATCACAAGTCCCTCTGTTTTCATAAGCCATATAAATCAGCTTCTGAGAAGCAAGGTAGTGTAGTGCTGAGAGGGTAGCAGTCCCTGCTTGACTAATTATGTAATGTTGGAGAGTTACTCATAAAATTAAAGGAGTTAAAGTAAATAATCACAGTTACCTCTCAGTTCTAACATTATTATCCATCATTCCGCTAGTATAGTTATGTTTATGATTAAGTATATATTGGATTAATTTATGTGTAAGCATTGTAATTAAGTACAATTCTTTATATACACCCAGGATTTGTTGTTTATTCATTTCAAGAGGTCAGCTTAGTTTGAGAAAATCTGAAGAAACTTTGTTTACTATGGAGTGGATGGGTATATTTATCATAGTTTTTGATATTTGGTAGAAAAAGATGCCCTGTTTGCTGCTTGATGATCTGTGGAATTTAAATGACACAAATGCTTCCTGGTTTCCTTCCATCAAAGCATAGTTTTGCTACAGGTATGTTTCTTATAACATTTCATGTGGAACAAATAGTGCTAAGTGGAGAAGCACAACTTGGTAAGTGCTGTTAGGTTTCCAATGAAAGGAATGATAAATAAATATGGACTGGAGTCAGTTGTTGGGGAAATTTTCTTTAAATGGGATTCTAGTTGGTGCTTAGAATTGGACTAGTCAAAAGGCTCAGGATTAGCACCTGAGATGAGGGGAAAACTACATGAATAGGGGAATTATCTTGGCTTATAATGAGGATAAATGAGAAGATTATTCTGCCCAGATGGGGGATGAGTTAATGAGTAATAAGATGATATAGATAAAGTGGGGACAAGATTGTATTGAAAGCTTGTAAAAGCTTGCAAAATATTTTAATGCCGGGGATAGTATCGGACCATTGCACATGCTGGAGCAAGAATGGGAAGATGAAAGGTATATTTAAGAAAGATTAGTTTTGCAGGTGGAATGGAAAGAAAAGATTTGAGGGATCTCTTTAAGAAAGCAATGAAATCAGTGATTGACTATACTTCACTGCTTAAAAATTTTAGTTTGGATTTAGTTGAGCCAAATAAGTTTTTCCAATTTCAAATTGAGGTCTGTATTAGTCACTGCGACCTACTAAATGATCTGGAAGGACATTCTGGAAGTGGTCAGAAGGATCCAAATACATCTGGTCAGCACCAGGAATGCTCTCCATCCATTGACTTTGTCTTTCATAAGCCAGAATTGGAGCAGATGAGAAATTGAAGTCAAGTAGTTCTTCAACTGGTCTGTTGTTGCTCACACTAAATTTTATTCCTCAGTATTGTGACTGCTTCTTTTAAAGAGATCAATCCTTCAGTAATAAAATAAGCACCACTAATTAATTAGGTGTGATTCTACCACTCTAGGTATTCCTTCTATTTCACAATTCATCCACAGCTCTTAATCCTTTGTGACTTGTCCATGTTCTCCTGTACATGTCCCAGAAGAAGCCCTATTTATTGTGCTTACTGCTTTTCTGCATATTATTTTACATCTTTTGGGTATCAATGTAATACCTGGGTTTATGTAAAATGTGAGGGTGGGAAGAACTTGAGTATACATCTTCAATTTTGAGTAAAATTATTCTAAAAATATTAGATACCCTGACACTTAGAATTTGGCAAATAAATCCTGAATCAGAAAGGGAAAAGAAACTGATAAACCAAAGGTTATTGGTAAGAGTTTGAACTTGGATAACTGAGACAGTGGAGATTCCATTTATCATAGGAGGATATATTTTAAAAAATATCTACTTAGTTCACTAGAGATTTTCTAAACACTGGAAATAAGAGGAAATTAAACAACCTGATATACAGAGCAAATGGTAAGGCACTCTAATGAATAGTTCTTATCACATTGCAATCTCCTTTATATTACATTATATTTTGGATGAAAATCTATTTGAACATTAAGATGGATCAGGTGTATTAGTGTGTACCTGTAATTCCTGTTGCTTGGGTGACTGAGATTGGTGGATTGCTGGAGTTTGGGAGTTCTGAGCTGCAGTGGGGCCAAAGTGTCTATATCAAGTATCAGTTGAATCCCAGAGGATGAGTGATGCAGCACTTTTGGAGGGGAGAACCAGTCTAGATCAGAAAAATTAAACAGATTAAAGTTTCTGCACCAGTCAGTATTCAAAGACACCATCAGATACTTGATATGCAGAAATTTGATAAAATTAATAACTATTAAGAGTTGTACATTTTTTTACTCAATCAACAGAGTCCCAATTCTTTTTTTTTTTAACCCTTACCTTTCTTCTTGGAATCAATACTGTGTATTGGTTCCAAGGTAGAAGAGTTGTAAGGGTTAGGCAATGGGGGTCAAGTGACTTACCCAGGGTCACACAGCTTGGAAGTGTCTAAGTCCATATTTGAACCCAGGACCTCCCATCTCTGGGCCTGGCTCTCAATCCACTGAACTACACAGCTGCCCCTCAGAGTCCCAATTCTTAAACTTATTGTTGGACATCAATTCTTTATAGTTAAGTAGGAAAAATTGGAAATAGCTCATTTTATTTTTTTATTTTTATATTTTATAAGATTTATTAGTAATCACTTGAGGTAGAAGAAATAACAGAACAAAAGTAAAAAAAACCCTGAGTAAAAACACATGGGCAAAATTCTCCTGCCTGGCTCTCTCCCAGCCTCCAAAATCGCCTTCTCAGGAGCAGAGAGCAAGAGGCAGGAATAGCCCGTTTTAAATTTCATTTATTCCATTAAATTCCAAAAAATGACTATTATAACAGCATTAAATGTAAAGTTAAGTGAACCTTTTGTTTGTTGTTTTTGACATTTGTGATTTGAATTTAAGTTGTCCAACAAACAATTGGAAAAGTACATTAATGGAAACTTTTTATTCCATGTAAGACAAATATATTTTAGCAATTTATTTCTTTTACAAATTGGTTATTATTTTATGAAGTGGAGTAGTTAATATTTTCTTCACTGATATTCAACTCCTTGAGATAAGCTTTTAAGTGATAGGTTGAAATTACTTTATATAAATAATCTCTTGCCTTTACTGATCTGGCCTAAAAAGAATTTCTACACTTTTTAATCTAGTGTTCAGTCTACACACATTTGAGACCCCTGTTTTGTTCTAGTCTTATGATAAGTTCTGGGAGAAGTACAAGAAATTAGAAGACACAGTTCATTCTATAGTTTGTAGACACAAGACCCAATATGAGACAGAAATTTGTTTACTTACACATTTTGTAAACAAATGTGACCCTAGATATAAAGAACCCTAGGCACAGTGGTATGCCATGAATCACAAATTTGAGAATAGATTTTGAAGATTGCAGAAAACTTTGTTAGCATATTGTGCTTGCAAATTAATAAAGTCAGGGAGAGATTTTGCAGAATGAAATACTGTGCTTGCTGTGGCCTAAATTGATTCCTATGAATTCCTTTGGGAAGGGGAAGGTGTCTAAAAGAAGCTACAGGGAGTTCATAGACTAGCTTAGGAAAGATCTTATGAGAGATAAGAACAAGGGCAAAAGCAAACTGAAAGAAATGGCAAAGTGGTTTTAAGTTTCTGCAAGAGTATAAATCCCAATATGAACTGGTTTCGTTAAATGTAGAGCCAATGAAAATTTTGTGTTTTTTTTTCTTTTGTTTTTTTTTAGCCAGGTTTGGAGTAAGACAATCCAGGGACAAAATAGACCTTTGATTTATTTTCTACTTATGAGAATGATCTTCAGAGTGGAAAGGAGAGAGAGAAAAGAATTCACAAGGAATGAAAAGTTAAGATATTTTAGGAGATAATACCTTAGTACCTTTGGTAAATTGTTCCTCTAATCTCAGCTAACTATGTATACCAGGGTACTGAAAGAATCTAGACATGATTTCTGAAATGTCAGTGATTTTTGAGGAACCCTAGTGAATAAGAAAGATATTCTAGGACAAGAGTAGGGCAAATGCAGCCTTTTCTTGATGAGAATTGAGAGATGGATACTTTAAGCTATAGGTTAGTGAGCTTGATGTTTTTTCCCCTCCCTTCTAAATACAAGAAGTTATTTGCAGAGATACAGGGTGGAGGGAGATCTTAGATAGATAGAAGTTGATATGGAAATTAAAAAACTCAGCGTTGGGGTTTTTTTACATTGCAAACTCAGCATTGGAGAGTAGATCCATATTGGTGAGAAATATAGTCTCAGCCAAAAAAGCAAATGTGATCTTAGACTTTTTAAAAGAATAAAAAGTTGAATTGTATTGATTTCTTCTGAAAAAGGCCTACAGTGTTTAGGTCATGAGGAAAATTTATGGAAAGGCTTGAACAAAAAAATGCACAGGAAACATAGTATATAAATGAGAGCTTCCCTGTAAATTTAAATTATTGAGATCACAGATGTGTTAAAGCAGTGGTATGGCTGGATCAAAGGGCAGTTAGTCTTTTAAAGCCCTTTGGGCATAATTCCAAATTATGATCCAAATTGGATCAATTCACAACTCTACCAGTAATGCATTAATCCCAATTTTTTAACATGATAGTCTTTCAGATATTTGAAAACTGAAATAATTCTTCCCCTAAATCATCTTTTTCCCTTTAATTTTTATTTGTTTATCAAGTACGGAATAATAAAAATCAAAAATGAATTTTCATTAACATTTAACAGAAAGAGTATTATGCATGAAACAACTAATCTATTAAGTGTAGCTTGCATTTTTAGAATATTATAAGTTCAACATTAAAATTTAAAACTTGTCTGGCTTGTTTGTGTATCCTTCTGAGACTTATGACCCCTTCTATACATTTAAAAAAATGCTCCAATGACACTTTTTCTTTCTGCAAAATTCCTATTGATGTCACCCTTTCCTTCCATCTCCTAACCCTAATTGAAAAACAGATCACCCTTCTTTGTAATAAGTAGATAGTCAAATAAAATAAATCCACATATTAGTTATCTTTGAAAATATATATCTCAGCCTCACATGACACTTCCTACCTCCTTGTCAATAGTGGATGACATACTTTATTAAAAAATTTTTTTCCTTTTGCAATCATCTAAAATTTGCCCCTCCCCCCGCCTGTATAATCAAGCAAAACAAATTTCCACATTGATTGTGTATCTTTTTCTGCTCTGAATTCTTTACCTTTATCTCAAAAGGGAGTGTAAGGGGTAAAATTTATGGTTGGACTGAATATTTGAGAGTTGGTTGCCAGGGATTTAATTACTAAATCCCAATGAATTACTCAAATCAGGATGGCTTTTTTGGTAATTTATTTATAAATAGAGGGAAGAAATTAAGGAAAGGAGAGAGAGAGAGACAGACAGACAGACAGACAGACAGACAGAGAGAGACAGAGAGAAAGAGAGAGAAAGAGAGAGAGAGAGATAGCTGCTCCAGCTTGATCTGAACCAGGCAGGAATTCAGAGGCCCTAACAAGGGAGGGTGGGGGTGGGCCCGGAGGATTACATTTAACATGGCTTCTAGCCAGGAGGCCTCCTCCCAGATGAGGGGCCTCTCCAGAGGCTGGTGCCTCCAGAAAAAGCCAAAGAAAGGGAGTCAACCTTTCCACTCACAACATGGCAGTCCAAAAAGCAGTCTGACATCTCAAGCCCAAGTTCCTCCACAGTCAAGTTCCAAGGGGGAAAAACCTCCTCACAAGAAGTGACCAGGAAATTTAAAGGCAATTTTTGTGTTACTTTCCTGTGTCTTATGTGTACCAATGGGGACTTAAACTTGGCTTTGGCCTGCCCAGGAGACAGTCAGTTGTTTTTGATTTGTCATTTGTTAGCACATGTGGGTCATAGACCTTCCTCCCCCACATTTAATCCTTAAGTGGGGGTGTCTACATTCCTGGTGGCTAAAATTCTAAAGAATAAGTAGGGTGGAGTTAATCTCAATTTCACAGTAGGTAGCATTTTTCTTCATGAATCTTCTGGAACTGTGATTGGTCATTATGCTGATTAGTTTCTAAATCTTCCTAAGTTGTTTGTCTTTACAACATTATAGTCATTGTATGAATTGTTCTCTTGGTTCTGTTTACTTCATTCTGCATCAGTTTATATAAGTCTTCCCAGGTTTCTCTGAACTGTGCCTTTTATCATTTCTTAAAACCTAGTATTTCATCACACTGAAAAATCACAGCTTGTTTTGCCATTCCACAACTTATAGACACTTCCTTAGATTCACATTCTTTGCCACCACAAAAAGTTTTACATACCCTTAGTTTGTTTTGCTTAGGATGAATCCCTTCTTTTATATGTACTTCCTCTTTTTTTCCCTTCTCATTCTTTTGAGTGAAAGGGAAATTTCTGTGCCCAATTGCAGGCAAACATTCACTTTTCTCTTTTGGACTTTCATCCCTACTCATATATTTCTCATCTCTCTTTCCATTCCTTTTTTAAAACCATTGAGACATAATAGGATCATTTCCAGGTCTTTTGTCTAATTAGACTCCCTTTATGACCCTGGATGATAAAAGGGTGTAGAAGGCTTATATGTATAATCTCATGTTATGATGTAAACAGTTAACTCTATAGTCTCTAATATAACCATTCATATTTACTCTTTTTTGTTTCTTTTGACTCCTGTGTTTGTACTTCAGAGTTTCTACTTTTATCACTTTAATTTTTATCAGAAATACTTGGAAGTTCTCTAATTAAAGATCTATTTTTCCTCCTGTATGATTATACTTGATTCTATTGGGTAAGTATTCTCGTCCATAAGCCTATATAGCCTTTGACATTTGGAATATTGTATTTCAAAATTTCTGATCCCTTATTGTGTAACTGCTAAATCAAGATTGATTCTGACTGGATTCTTGGTACTTTTATTCTTTCTTTCTGACTGCTTTCAATATTTTTCCTTTGGCCTAGAATTGTTGGATTTTGGCTATAGGGTTCCTGGAAGCTTTCATTTTGGCATTTCAGGAGGGGACCAGTGGATTCTTTCTGTTTCTCTGTTGCCCTTTGATTCTTTTTTTTTGTTGCCCTTTGATTCTAAGAGATCTGAGCAGCTATTTTTCTGGTTTCTAGATTCTGTTTTCAGGTCATGGCTTTCAGGTAATCTGTTTTCTCTTCAACTTGTTTTTCAGGTCAGTTTTTTTGGGTGGGACTTTGGTTTGCTAGAAGTCTTTTGACTTTTGTCTTGATATTGTTTCATGGAGTCATTGACTTCATTTTGATTTATTCTTATTTTCAAAGGGCTTGTATCTTGGGTAGTTTTATACCTTTTGTGCCAAGCTGTTATTTCTCTTTCTAATTCAATACTTCTCATTTCTTTTTCAGTTCTTTCCTCTTAGGTTTTCATTTCATTGATTAAAAACGTTTTGAACTTAAAAAAACTGCTTTCTCTCTAGGAATTTTCATTGAATTATTTCCAATCTGTGTTTTTCTTTGAGGCTTTGCTTGTAGATGTTTTCGAGTTATTCTCTTCTGGGTTTGTGACTTGGTTGTGGTTGGATTCTTTTTTTATTTGCTTATTCTTCCAGCCTTATATCTGACTTTAGACTTTATGTTAGGGCCAGGCTCTTTGCAATTCTAGATGTAAAGGTCTGGGCTGATCTTCCTGATGCTGCTTTATTAGATTATTGAGTGCCATGTTATTTTACTGTTTCAGAGGCAACTCATATTGGAGTCTGGCAGGTTTTCAGTGTTCCCAAAGTGGTCTGATCCAGGGCAAAGTCGACTTGCTTCCCTGGTGATCTAAACTCTGCAATTTCATTACTTGCATGTGGGTCTGAATAACTATCTTGTGGGTTAGTCTTATTTGGAGTAGGCTGCTGCTGGTTTCAGCCACTGTTAGCTAGCTAGTTAGCTAGTTAGTTAGCTAGCTCTGATGATTCAGAATGATAAATGTGAGCCTTCCTTTGGTCTAAAAATCCTGCTCTGGTTATTCTCTGCAGAATTGAAATCCTTCTCTATTCTTGAAGCACCATACTATTTCATGTTTCTTTTACCTAATCTGTGACCATCCTGGAATTTCACCTGGAACCAGGCCCTTTCTGTTCAGGAAGTCTTCCGAGTTCAAGTCCTTTCTCTATATGACCCTTACTTAAGTCAGTTAAATTCTTTAAATTCAAACTTCCTCAACTGTAAAATAGGAGTACCTCCCAGGATTGCTGTGAGGATCAGGTGATATAACAAGTACTGTATGTAAAGCATTTTGCAAATGTTAAAGTACAGTATAAATGTTAATAATTATTATTAGATAGCTCTCATTTATTTGTTTTCTTTTTTTGCCTTTTTTAAAAGAAGTTTTTCTTTGGCTCTCATTAATAGACTTTTCAGTCTATTTTCATATTTTTCTCTGATTTGTGGACTATACTTATTTCTTTAACCATTATTGTTTCTCAATGGGTGGTTAAACTTAGTATTTTTTTCTCCTTGTACTGAAGACATTTTTAAAAATTTTATTACTGATCATCACATTGGCAGAACTGATAGAGTGGTGATATAGTGTAGTGAAGGCTTGGACCCAAGTTTGACCTTTGAGTTGTAAGGGTTTTTTACTCTAGACAAAACTTAATCCACTCTCTTAAGATTAAAAGTTGCAAAGCAGATACAATTCTGAATGTGTGGAGAATTTCCTCCTCCTCCTCTTCAGTTTCCTATACTGATAAAACCACAAGGCCATATGGAAAACATTAAAAAATTATTAGAGTGAACTACTCTAATTTTACATAGTATAATCTTATGATGAGGTAGATGCTTTGGGCAAACACTTTGTCTATGCAGTACTAATAGGTACTAATAGGTATGCTTTTCTAGGCATCCTTTTACTACTCAAATCATATAGATGAGAAAATTGAGAGGCTAAGAGGTTAAGTGATTTGCTTAAGGCAACAGTTATTAAATGGTGGAGCTAGAATTTGAATCTACATTCTATGACACCAAATCCAGGTCTCTTTCTGTAGCACCATGCTAATTTTAGTGGTGGAGTCAGGGCTAGAACTAAAATATTTAGCTTGCTGAACAGTCTTCACCCCAGACAAATAAACTTCATGTGGAATAGGGACAAACATATCTATGCAGCTATGTATATACATAAATACCTCTGCAGCTATATATGAATGTCATTCATAAGAACAATGAATGGAATTTCTGATGCCTGAAAAAAAGGAATTGCTTTTTTCAGATTGGACTTTATGAAAAATAGTGCCAAGGATAAGATTTAAGATTTCTGGATTTTTGCTAGAAATCTCAAATCTTTTAATGGCATTACAAATCATCACAGTTATATTCATAACATTTTTGTATGATCAGAGGTTGTATTATTCTAATTAAATATTCTAGTTATTATACATAATACTATGTATCTATAAAAAATGAGAAAGTTGGATCATTTGACCTCATATCCCTTCTCACTAAATTGAGACTCTAATGATTTATCTGTGAAAATTCTATGGTGATATAAAATCTGCATCAGAATAGTTGCCACAAAATGCATTATAGTTTACACAATTTTGTTCATCAGACAGTTCCTTATTAAGAAATTATTCATTTTAACTTCTCACAATTATAAGACTTTTGTCATCTACTTTCTTGGGCTACAGTAGGTTAGAAACAGCAATTAGAAATGATCTCTAGATGGAAGCTAAAAGATTACAGTACAAAGTGACTGCTGACAATCTGAGATTGAGGGAAGGAATAGAAAGAGTATATAACAAGCATATAGAGAACAGAAAAAAGTTTAGAGTGGCCATTTAGATAGCACTTGGCCTACATATTCTCAGTAATGCCTACAGGTAGGTATCGGTGTCAATATATAGTATAGTACAATAAGTGATATTCATAATAATGACCCTAAATGGTCAAAAAAAGAAACATTTTATATCATTGTTATTTTTGTATATATTTTATTTCCTCTAGGTTGTTAGTTCTTGAGATGAGTGATAATGTCATCTTTACATTTGTCTCCTTTTAGCATATTGCACTTAGAGACAGTAAATGTTAAAAATCAGTCTTTTTAAAAACAATAACAAGAAAATGCTACTCAAGGGGCAAAGATCATTTCATTTTAATCTTTTTTATCTGGTATAGTGATCAGTATATGGTAATGCTTATTGAATTGAATCCTCTTGAAAAAATATCTATATTATTTATGTCATTAAATATTTTACAAGTACATTAAAATTAAAATTCTTTTTCATCATTATGTCCATACCTTCCATCTTAGAAAGAAGAGGGTGGTATAGCCTAGGCAATGGGAGTTAAGTGACTTACCTGGGGTTACATAGCTAGGAAATGCCTTAGGTGAAATTTGAACCCAGAACCTCTGGTCTTTAGGCCTGGCTCTCAATCCACTGAGTTATTTAGCAGCTCTTCATCATTGATTGTTAAAAATTTTGAGTTCCATTTTCTTCCTCCCTTCTGCCCTTCTCCCCCCCTTGAGAATATGAGCAATTTTATATTGATTATATATGTGAAATCATGCAAAACATTTCTATATTAGCCATGTTGCAAAAGAAAATACGAAGAAACACTCCAAGAAAAAGTAAAAAAAGATGCTTCATTCTCTACTCAAAATTCATCTGTTCTCTCTGGAGATGTATAGCATTTTCCGTCATTGGTCCTTTTGGAATTGCTTTAGATCATTGTCATAAGTAATACTCTTGATCAGTCTTTCATAGTTGAGAACTGAGTCTGCTTTAAAAATAAGTTTCAGTTATCTAGAAAAGTTAATAATTAGGAACACTACATTACTGACAATTTTGAACAAATGTAGCATTTTATGTTGGGGCTTATGATTGATCTTCCAATAAAGTATTTCAGCCTCACTGGGCAGGTGAGTGGCTCAGTGGACCAGCCAGGCCTTGAGTTAGGAGAACCTGGGTTCAAGACACTTCCTTGTTGTGTGACCCTGGGAAAGCCACTTAACCCTGATTGCCTAGCCTTGACCCTTCTGTCTTAGAATTGTTACTAAGACAGAAAGTAAAGGTTATTTTTGAAAAATCAATCCATCAATAAAATTCCAGCCTTTATTGTTCAGAGGTGCACACTTGTGGTTATTTTTTTTACCTGTCATGCCCTCATACTGACTAGGTTATTTGGTTGGAATATTGGGGGCTAGACATTAGTGCCCTGTCTGCTGCTGGCCTGAGGGATCATTGCTGAAGACAATGCTGAAGACCCTTCCTGCTCTAAGAATTCCAGCTCAAATAGAGGAATGTTCTTTGGATTTCAGTGTTCTGTCAATCTCCTAAAAGAGATAGGAACTTAAAATAAAAGTTAGTAATATTTTAAACTGTCTTGTTCTGAGAACATTAACATTTATTCAGTAGACTTGAGACCTTTGCAAGAGATTTCTAAAGAAAAAGTAACAGTGATACTTGTTTATGGAACCGAAATAACAATTTATTAATTTATGTAAATGGCTGAAGCCATTTGCAGATAAATATTTTGGCAGATTTTGCTAGGTTCATTGGCATTTACAGAACTGCTCAATAATGTAGAGAAATTGAGACATTAATGCCCAACTTGTGTTCCGTCCTTGATTTTTATCTTTTGTAGAGGTTACATAAAGTAAGGAGTAACTGGAGGGAGGAAGCACTTGTTGCTGTTTCCTAACATATTCCACTCCAATTTTGTTTATTGCTATTCTCTTACCAGTGTTGCTCCTATTGACAATGTTTCAGGTTTGCCCTTTTGCCTTCTTGCCTCTGCCCCTCCCTCTAAAAGTGTGTGTGTGTATGAGACAGAAACAGACATACAGAGATGGGGAGAGCATTGAAACATTGTTCCATTTGCTAACACAAAAAAGCCTTGAATGATATCAAAATGAGTTCTAGACAGATTTGTAGTACACCATCTCTACATAAATAGTGGACTGCTCATTTTTTACTTAGTATAATATCAAAAGTAAAGAAAATTCTAGGATGGCAAAAACAAAATCACTGGAATGATGATTAGATACTGCTTTTATTGCAATTTATAAATTTTGTGTATCCCAATCCTACTTTCACCAGCTGGGGTACCTATCTATTATTACTATTTCTATTGTCTAGTCTTAAAATATACTGTTTTGATTATTTTGCTGAATAAGCCACAAATTATACCATTAGGTAAGCAGGGGAACATCTAATAGACCCGTTAGTATACTAATTAACTCTTTATAATTAGGAAGTAGGCTTTTTCTATGCAATTTCATATTATATACTAGAAAGAATTCTACTTAATATCAGGAGAGCCTAGGTCCAAATTCCAGTGCTGCCATTTACTAGATATGTGATCTTGGACAAACCACCCAAGTGCTTAAAACCAGAATTTTGCTCATCTGTAAAATGAGAATATTCAGTTAAATGAATTCTAAAGGTTTTTCCTGGCTTTAGATTCTTTTGTATCTATTTTGGCAGATATAGTACATTAAAACAGAAGTCAAATATCTCTCTCTGTTCCTAGTTTTATAGATTGCCAAATTTTCCTTTAGAATGATAACTACCAGATTTTAGAAGTGTTACCACCAAGAATCCTTGACAGAAATGAATAAACTTGACATTGGGAAGATAACATGCACATACATTTTTCTTAATATCCTTAAACTACTTTTACTAATAGCCAAACTTTTATTTCTTGCAACTTAAAACTTTTTGCCAGAATTTTTGTCCTACTTATTTTATTTTTGTCTTTTTTATAGGATGTAAAATCTCAAAACATTACGAAATCAAAATATTATGAATAAATGTTTTTTTTTGTTTGACTGAGGATTGAGCAAAAATGTATTTGAAACTTTTCTAGCCTAACAGTGCTTTATATGTACTATAGTACATTAGTACTGTACCTTAATATTTAGATATATCTGTATCTCCATATTGGTACTACTTGGAGCAATGCAAATTTCACTCTATCTTTGGCAACTCTTGACCACGTTCAACAAATACTGGTAGTATCCTTTGCTACCTTTGGGCCTGGGAAATTTTCTTTTTTGTTTTTGTATTCCTAGCATTTAGCATATTGCTTGGCATATAGTAAGCAGGATAACAAATACTTGTTGGAGTTGTCTTGAATTGTAGTATTTATCAGAGTAGCTAAGTTTCTCATGGATGATCACTGTTAGAATATTACTATTATTATGTACAGTGATCTCTTGGTTCTGGCCATTTTATATCAGTTCATATATCTTTCCAGATTTTTCTGATACTATTTTGTTCATCATTTCTTATAGTATAATAGTATTCCATTTCAATCATTTATCATCTCTTGTTCAACTATTTTTGAATTGATGAGCATCCCCCAGGTTCCAATTCTTTGCCACTTTACAAACGCCTGCTATAAATATTTTTGTGTATTTAATCCTTTTTTTTCTTTGATCTCTTTGGAACATAGACCTTATAGTGGAATTTCTAGGTTAAAGGGTATATAAACAGTTTTATAGCTGTTTGAGTATAGTTGCAAATTGTTCTCCAGAATGTTTAGATCAGTTTATGGTTCCACCAACAGTGCACAGTATCAATATTTTACCACATCCATTCTAGCATTTGTCATTTTCCTTTTCTGTCATATTAGTGAATCTGATAGGAATAAAGCAATACCTGAGTTATTTTAATTTACATTTCTTAAATCAGTAGTGATTTAGAGCATTTTTTTCATATGATTTGATGGCTTTGATTTCTGCTTCTGAAAGCTGCTTGTTCATAGCCTCAAATGGATTATATTGTAATTGGAGGAGACATGGGACTCATACAGATAGAGAAAAGGTAACTTGGAGACAGTAGCAGCTGTGTGGACTTGGAGGAAAGACTTCATGTATAAGTTGATATTTGATTTGAATCTTGGAGGGAACAAAGGAGATAAGGAGGTAATGCATTCCAAGCATGAGGGGACAGCCAGTGCCATGGTAGGGAAATGGAAGATAGAATGATGTGTGTGAGAAATAGCAACAACAACAAAAAAATCTTTTGGCTAGATTGTAGAAAAATTGGAGAGAGGAGTAATAGTCTTAAGGTTGGAAATAAAGGAAGGTGCCAGATTGTAAAGAGCTTTGATTGCTTAAAGATTATATCTGATTCTTGAAATAGTAGGGAAACAGTAGAATTTATTAACTCAGTGGTCAGGCTTGGTCTTTAGAAAAATTACCTTTGATACTTATGTGGGGGGGGGTAGATCAGAGTAGGAGTGTAAGCAAGGGAGACTGTCTATATCCTCATATTTAGGTAATCAACTTAACAAACCTTTCTGAAGCAAATAAGTATCATCAAGTTAAAACAAATATGAAATCTTAGATTAGTGTTCCGGAGAAGAGATAATTCAGGAGGCCTTTTGAGCTATAGTTTCCTGTAGCAACTATCTGCTATCTCCCCTTTGTATATATTCATCTCAATATGTTCAAAAGAGAATTTATATATCCTCCCACCTCCCAATTAATTTCTTTATTAATTTTCTGTAATTCTATTTAGGACACCACCATCCTTCCAGCCACCAGTTTATCCTAGAAAATTAAGTCAATCTTTGCTTTCTAATATGTGTCTGTGTGTATATACATGTATATATGAATGCATACACACACACACACACATTTAGGGTGTCAACAATAGGGACTGACCAGCCAGGGTCCTGCTGATGACAAGTGGCACCCAACATGGAGCCTTCTGGAGAAGCACTGAGGCATTGCAGACAAGCAAAACCTCGACCCCAATCAGGGCAGGTAAGAAGGAACCACCCCCCAGGAGGGGGATTAAAATTAAGTAAGGAACAGGGAGGATTCGGCAGGACACTGGTTGGCCAGTCCTTGTCACTGACATTAGGGGAGTTTTGATCAGAGAAATCACTAGGATGATTATTTGATCCCATGATGGAGCCATGATGGTGAATCTATGGTACACGTGCCAAAGATGGCACACAGAGATGTGTCTGTGGACATGTGTGCTGTCGCCTATCAGAGTTATTTACTAGAAAGGGAGAGGGACTTGGGGGAGACTGCTCCCTTCCCCCTTTCCACTGTGTCTCCCCGTCCCTCTTCCCAGCAGCCCAATAGCTTATTCCCTCCCCTGAGCAGAGAGCCAGGATCACTCCCTTTCTCCTATCCCTGTGTCTGAAGTAAGGCTGGGGTGGGGGTAAGGAGTGGGGGAATGGCAATGATGTCTAAAAGGTTTGCATCACTGCTATAAAGTATCCACTTTTTCCTGAAACAGTGGTGGTATCGATCTGTTTACTGTTACTAGAGCAAAAGATAGGGAGGTTACTCTATTGGCTGGATTGATTCAATGATCCAATTGATTTGAAACAATTTCTTAAACATAGTGGACTAGGTTAATGATGTCACTGTCAAATAGAAAAAGGACCATTAATGTATACCTAAGATTTTCTATGGGCTGCACATTGACTTAGTTTTAAAATGCAGTGCTATTTTTCATTGCATTTTACTTATTTTGTTAACTTTCTCAATTACAGTTTTAATCTGTTTCTGGCTGCACTTAAAAGTATTGTGTGGGCCCTATTTAGCACTTGTGGACTAGATAATTTTGTACTTATTTATCAAGACAGTTCAACCCTAGAGTGATATTTCCAAATAACTTTAGCTTTCCTTAGCCTGGCCTGCATGATTGGTCTCTAATTTGAACCTAACCCAGTTTTCTAGTCTAATGTATTATATGGTTCAATTAAACAGATATTTATTAAACAGAGCATTGTTCTGATAGTAATAGAATGTTCGGTTAAAGTTGGATCTCTGCTCCTGGGAAAATGCAGTTAGTAGGTACATACAAAGAGTAGTACAACACTTGTGCTTTGTAAGGTCATATTTGTGAAAGTATTAGGGAAACCTTTATTCAGGTCATGCTCCAAAACTTGTATAAGAAGTGAACAACTGGTAGAGGAAATTTTAGGCTTAGAGAGAGAAGGAAAGAGGAGGTGGAGTGAAGTGGTTTGGTGAATAGTACAGTTTGTCTGGTGCTTAATTATGTGAAGGAGGATTGTTTCAGATAAGATTTGGGTAAAGGTTAACTGTTGCTGTATTCTGAAGAGGACTGAAGGAAGGACTTCAATAGCAGTAAGTAGTCATAAAACATTTATTAGGCCCCTACTGAGTGCTAGGCACTGTGCTTAAGGGGTTGGGAATATAAAAAGAGGCAAAAGACAGTTCCTGCCCTCAAATGAAAGCTGAAAAATGGATTGGGAGAAATTGAAGTACCTGTAATGGGGGGAGTGTGATAGAGAAGCCAGAGAAATCTAGAATGAGAGTAACAGTTAGAAATAACAAGCTCAGGTTCAAAGAAGTGATTTGCCCATAATTCCAAGTAATTTCAGGAAGGGGCATGCACTAAGGATTTGAGGAATCAGGAAGGTGGCACCAGAAGTGAATCTTCTATGAGACAGGTTTACCCTAATCTGCAGTGTGGTGATAGTGATTGTGTTGTGAGACTTCCTCTCAAGAGTTGGAGGATAAAGCCAATGTCTAAAATTTCTGGATATATACAAGTTAAACTTCTACCGATACATTCACTTTTTAAAAATGTAAAGTTCAGCACAAAGTCAGCAAAATGGTAACTTGGTTACATCTGCCAGAAAATAAAGAAAACCAGCTCTTTAATGGAGTATATGCAAACTAGATTCATTTTCAGTAGGCAAATATAGGGGTGATCAGCCACTATTACCATTAGTCTGGGTAGGCTTATGACAGATGAGTTGAACTGCTTGCTGCATTTGAATAAGTGTTTAAATTTGATATTCAGCATGTCATTATGTGGAAATTAAAAGCACATCTTATTTAGTAAGGACAGTTTAATAAATTCTAAAAAGAACTTCTGCAACCGTAGAATATTGAAATAATATTTAAATATTTTTCAGCAACTAAATTTAATTGTATTAATTTTTAAATTGTAACTTTTAAAAATGAATTGTCCCACCACGATGAGTAAACAATCAGAAGAGTTCACTGAAGCTGTTCAGACAAATGTAAGCAAAGACAATATACACAATTTAAGTTTTGGAAATAGAGAAATGCAAAGCAAAAAAGTGTACATCTAGAAATATGACCTATTGTATCATTGGAATGCATAAAAACTACTATTTGCCTTATACTAATTTAACTGTAGATTGCATGAAAACAAATAAATTGAAACAACATATTGAAAGTGACTAAAATGTTTTGGCAAGGTGAGGAATTTAGTAGAGAGAATAATATGCTTTTTAAAAAAATATTCTTTTTCAATTGCATATAGAAACACCTTTTGATAATTGTTTCCTGACATTTTCCCATTCAGAATCCTTTTATTCTCTCCCTACCTCCCTAGGTGATAAGTAGTCTGATATAGATTACACTGAGAACAATATACTTTTAATAAGGAAAAACCAACTCTGGCTGCAAGAGGATTGCTTGCATTGTATAAGGTTGCTTATAGAATTTCTAACTGTAAAAAGGCCCATTTCGGGAGAAAAATTGCTGCTACCTTCAGCAATTGATGTATTTCAAATGATACTAGATGTATCATTTGTGAGGCAAATTCAGGTTTTTCTACTTGCTGATGATATTGTTGGAAGCAGAATTGCCCATTTGAAGACCTTTGTAACGAGTTGAGAAATAAAAATCTCCCTTTTATACATTGTGTAAACGAAACAACAGATGTAGTTGAAGTTATAGATGTAGTTAAAGATTCTTAGTTGTTTATGTATGCGTATTGTTGAGGTTGAATAAGGGGACGTTGATCATTTTCTGGTCTATCAACAGTAATTCATCTAGGAAATTTTAGTATAATGGATAGAATTTGAACAAAAAATTGATTTGTGTTCGATTTTGTATTGCTTGAGGATAGTTGAAGTCAAGACAAAATGGTGGTGGTCAAAAAATGATCTCTAATGTGCTCTAGTCATCATTATGTTCTTTGCCCAAGCCCCTTTACTCCTCTTTCGACAAGAACAGTAACTAAATCAGTATAAATATTCCTAGAAGTGATGTCTGTCAGTCACCTATGACTCCACTCACCATTCTTGTGACTTGAAAAAACAAAATATTTCTTCTTGTCCAATACTCCTTTGGTCCCTTAGCCAATTTGTGTGCTTTGCATGCTTCATAGATAATTATTCTTGTATATTGAGAAAAACTCACGTGAAACTGCACACAATTTGTTACAAAAGTAGTTAACTTTATTTAAAATAGTCTATTTTTCAATAGAAGTGTTTTAAAAAATTTGAGACAATTAGGACCCAATGCTTGGAGTACCTCTATATTATTGTAAAACTCTTTCTTTTTCTACCGAAGGGTGGTTGACTCAAAATAAATTGCCATTGATAATAGTAAAGATGAAGCAAAATCATATTAAAACAGCAAATTCTTTGTGGTTTGTGTATTTATATGTGTATATATATTTGCATATTTATATATGTATTTAAACTGAATATTCATCAACCCAAGGTCCTCATACTCTGATTAGGAAAAAGTGACTACATTTCTGAAAAATTCAAGCCACAGATAATTTACTAAAGAATAATTTCATATATTTCTCAATTTTAACTATACTATTTTTGCAAATGAAATAGAAGCCCTACTTTTTAATAAATTGATTATCTTATAGAAGCAATATTGGTTTTATTTTAAGGAATTAAAAAATATGAAAAATTTGGCTTTTGCACTATCTAAGCAAGATTCATAGAATAATCTTGTGATTATACAATTAAACAAGCATTTGAAAATCTTAAGTTGTCTTGGCTATAGGTGAATAAACTTTTTTGCTTTATTGAATAGAATGAAGACAGATTTTACTTACATTTGTAACATTAACTTGTAAACCTTTTTTTCCCTCATTGTTTCTTAGTGTCCTAAGAAGAGATATACTGCTCATAAAATCTTCACTGCTTCCTCCTCTGTAAGATTTTATTTTGTTTTGTTTTAAATCTCTTACCTTCTGTTTTAGAATCAATACTGTATGTTGGTTCTAAGACAGAAGATTGGTAAGACCTAGGCAATGAAGTTAAAGTTGACTTGCCCAGAGTTGGGAAATGCCTGAGACTAGATTTGAACCCATGACCTCCCATCTCTAGGCCTTATATTCTAAACTCACATCAACTTTAGCTGCCATCTCTTTTTGACAGTTTGCTGCAGGAACTGGATTCTGGAAAGTTTTGGCTTGTAATTTATTTAGTTGGTTGAAACTTCTTAGGAAATGGTGGATAGTCTTTTAGTATTGATCCTTTCATCTCTTTCCCATTTGGAGTGTTATTTCTTGTTTAAATAGGGAAAGGAAGAGGAGTTTTAATTGCACATATTTAAAAGTCGTAGAGTAGAACTTCCAGGCAGAGAGAATTACAAAGCTTTATAACTAGGAAGTTTCATCTTAAAGTTCAGGAACAGCAACTAAACTGTTATTTTTTTGGTGTGGGGAACTCGCTGTAGAGGAAACTCCCTCTACTAACTCAGGTCAGCACTTTCTGAGTTTTATATGAGTTTTTTGTGGAGAGTAGAGGTATACAATAGACTGTCTGTATGTAACATATCATTTCCCACTTGGCTCACCTTTCGCATTTCATGGTCTCCAGAAATTCATCTTTTCTTGCAAGATAAAATAACTCATCCATCCTCAGATCATTTCCCTCTTACTTCCATGACTTTATTAAAACTTCAGCTGGGCCACTTTCTCCTTCCCCTACCCTCTTGTCCAGTTTCTTTTTTATGTGTTGGCTTCACTTATTAGATTGTGAACTTCTTTAGAGCAAGGACTGGCTTTCCTTGTATTGTTGGTGCTTAGCACATTTGTTGTTCAGTTATTTCAGCCATGTCTGACTCTTTAAGATCCAATTTGGGGTTTTTCTTGACAAGGGAAAAAACCAGAGCAGTTTGCCATTTCCTTTTCCAGCTCATTTTATAGATGAGGAACTGAGGCAAACAGAAGTTAAGCAACTTGCCTAGGGTCACACAGCTAGTAAGTATCTGAGGCCATATTTGAACTCAGGAAGATAGGTCTTCATGACTTCAGGCCTAGAATCTAGACATTGTGCCACTTAGCTGCCCTCATATATATAGCAGGTACTTAATAAATGTGTATTGACTCTTGTCTCCCAAGTACTGCTTGTTTAAAATATAATTGGAAAATATTTTAAAAATACTTAAAAAAACCCCAATAAAACAAAAACAACATTGTACTTTAAATAACTTAGTCAATCTGCATCCACTAGGAATCCTTTTGTAGAGATTATTGGTTCCTGTTTTTATATGAGTTTGACACCACCAAAGAGCACCAGAATCATACAGTCCATGTGGGTCAGATATAGAACCTAAACTTCAGTCTTCTAATCTCCAAAGCTGATTATGCATTATGTCTTGTTACCATTCTAGAAGATGAAGTCATTTTAATGCCATCTTTTTGTGGCATTGGCATTTGCTTTGTACCCTAATGATCATGGGACTTTTCCATCTGACTTGCAGTTCAAATTTTAATGTATGTTGTTTCTTCCCATTAGAATGTGATTGTTTTGAGAACAGGGGAATGTTTGCTTTTCTATTTGTATTACTGTACTTAGCACATAAAATAAATCAATGCTTATAATGTTTAAATGATTTAACATATTTAAAACAATTTGCTATAACCCTAAAGCTCTTTGTAAATATTAGCTATTACTTTTTGAGGGGTGCCTAGTAAATATTTGTCAATAGTATAATGGTCAATATAAGTAAAATAATGCTGTATTATTTTAAATTATCCCCTAAGGAAAATAAACAAGGATAAATGCAATTATGTGACCAAGATTTCACCCCTTGCAGAACCCCCTCCCCAAATTTGAAAAAGTACCTTTTTTTTTCAGAGCTTGAGAAACTAGGGAAATGGAACATTACATGCAATATCCAAATGTTTTAGTGTGGGCTCATTTTGCTAGATTTTTTCCCCTATAATTTTTCTTAAGGGATGGTTGGGGGGGGGGAGGTTGATGTACTAGAAAATGTAGGTGATATAAATGAAAAAATCAAATTTATTTAAAAATTATTTATGAAACCCTGTATTTTGTTCCCCTTGCCTTTTTTTGATGGTCATGAAACTTAATAGAAAAAAATCTCATATATTTGAACAAGGAACAGGCATTTAATAAACAATTGATAACTTTAAATATGAGATTCCTGTAATCTATCCAGTAGTTTGTAGAAAAAAGAATTACTCAAAATCCATTAGGTTCAACATATTTAAAGGGCATCATATCAGATACTAAGATCTGTTCTTGAGAATTTAGTGAAGAACATTTCAGTTCTGTTTGTTGTACTTTTTGCTCTATTGGACATTGTTCATACTCAACCTTAATTTGTTATTGCCAAATATTTAAATAACATTCCGAGAGGGGGAAAAAACACCAAGTGACTTATTGTCTTTGGGCAAAAGATTTGTGATATTGTGAATCACTAGACTTAATTCTAGCTTGATTTTTGAGTTATGTCAGCTTCAGTATTTAGAAATTCTCATTATAAAGCATTTCAGAATTAACATGTGGAGATCTGTTGACATGCATCATGTAAAATTTGTGTGTTGATGTTTGGCAAATTTTTTATGAACAATTTGTAAAAGAAAATAAAAAATTTCAACTAATAAAACATCTTATCATCCTGGAGTCTTGAGTTGAAGGGGACCTCAGGATTACGTAGTATTCTTGGTAGTCTCTCGGTGACCGAGAATGACAATTGTCTTTGTGCATTATCATCTATTGATGTACCCTCATGTGGCTTTGAAGTCCAAAGGCTGAAGCGCAGAGTTTGTGGCATATGGGACATGGAATGCCAGTTGTTATGGGAGGTGTGGTTGTGACCTGGTGTTGGCGTTCACGCACAGCGGCAAGACGTTGACGTTGTTCATCTTCAAAGGTGGTGGCGGCATGGTTAATGTGGGTATGCCAGCTGCTTCTGTCAGAGGCAGAAAGTTCTAGTTGCTTTGGTGTCATGCCAGCCCACTTCAAGTTTGACTTTAGCTGATCCTTGTATCTTTTCTTTGGTCGACCTTGTTTCCTGAGTCCAGCTGACAGTTCACCATAGAATACCTGTCTTGGTATTCGCTGTGGGTCCATGCGTATGACGTGTCCAGACCTTCGTAGCTGGGTTTTGAGGACCATTACTTCGATGCTGGTGGAGATGGCTTTGTCGAGGACTTCCTGGTTGGTGATTCGGTCCTGCCATCGGATCCTCATGATTGACCGGAGAGAGCGTTGGTGGAATTGTTCCAGCTGTTTCATGTGCTTTTGGTACAGGGTCCATGTCTCGCAACCGTACAGGAGTGAGCTGAGGACCACTGCGTTATACACTTTGAGCTTTGTCGCAGTGCTTACACCACTGTGTTGGAGGACTTTAGAGTGCAGCCGCCCGAGTGCCTGGCTGGCCTTTTGGATCCTGGCATTGATCTTATGGTCGTTGGCGATGGTGCTGCCCAGGTACTTGAAAGTGTTGATGTTAGAAAGCTGAGTGCCGTCGATTGTAATGCACGGCTGGTTAGTTGGCCTACTTGGTGCAGGTTGGAACAGCATCTCTGTTTTGCTGAGGCTGATAGGCCAAACAGTTTTGTTGCGGTAGAGAACCTGTCCACAATGGTTTGGAGATGATTTTCTTGGTGGGCCATGAGAGCACAGTCATCTGCGAAGAGAGCTTCCAGGATGAGTCTCTCTGTTGTTTTTGTTTTTGCAGTCAGGCGGCGAAGGTCGAATAGTGAACCATCCAGTCGGTATTTGATGTAGATGCCCAGATTTAGATCCATCACAGCATGTCGTAATACTTGGGTGAAAAATAGGTTGAATAGTACTGGAGCGAGGACACAGCCTTGTTTCACGCCATTGGAGATGTTGAAGCGATCAGAAGTCTCTCCACCAGATAGGACTTCCCCTGTCATATCGACATGAAAGAGCTGGATCAGTTTGACGAATTTTGCTGGGAAGCCGAGCTTGCTAAGGATCACCCACAATGCGTCCCTGTTCACTGTGTCGAATGCCTTCATCAGGTCTACGAAGACAATGTAGAGAATCAGGTTCTGCTCAAGGCATTTTTCCTGCATTTGCCTCACCGTGAAGACCATGTCAATGGTGCTGCAATCTGGTCGGAAGCCACATTGTGATTCAGGCAGGCTCTGCTCTGAAACAGATGACAGGAGTCTGTTGAGTATAACACAGGTGAGGATCTTTCCAGCAGTGGAGAGTAGTGAGATGCCTCTGTAGTTGTCACAGGCAGCTCGTGCGCCTTTGTTCTTGTATAGGGCTACGATGGAGGCATCTCTGAGATCTGAGGGCATGTCTTCCTCTTCCCATATGCTGGTCAGCACTATGTGGAATGCCTGAAGGGCCTTTCCCTTTAAGGCCTTGTACACCTCGTTTGGGATCCCGTCTCTACTGGGTTCCTTGCCTATACTCATTTGTTTAATGGCTTTTTGGACTTCCTCTATTGAAGGAGGGACGTCAAGTTGTTCAATGGTGTAGTTTTGGGGGAGCTGGTCAAGAGCGCTTTGGTCGACTGAAGAAGGTCGTTTGAGAAGCTGACTGAAGTGTTCTTTCCACCTGCTGCTGATGCCTTTTTTATCTTTTATGAGAGTGTCACCTTCAGAGGATAGCAAGGGAGTGGTGTTGGGTTTTAATGGCCCATAGACAGTCTTGAGGGCACTGAAAAATTGTTTGTAGTTTTTCGTATCAGCAAAGTGCTGGATTTCTTCTGCCTTTTTTCCCAACATCGGTCTTGCAGCTTCCTGATCTCATGCTGCGCCGTGGCTTGGAGAGACTTGAATCTGTCCTTTTTTAGGAGCAGAGTTTGGGTTATTTTGCCACTCAGTAAAGGCTTTGTTCTTTTTGCTCAATAGGCCTTCAATAGCAGTGTTGTTCTCGTCGAACCAGTCCTGGTGGTTGCGTTGTTTGGGGCCTAAGACTGCCTTTGATGTTTCCTTCGTCTCTGAACTGGTTCCATTTCTCAGTTGAGCTTCCAGTGAGTGGTCCCTTGACAGACAGCTTGTCGTCCAGGCAGGACTGGAATATTTGCAAATAAGATGGATCTCTAAGACGACTCACGTTGTAAAATGCACGAACTGTCTGGGCGCGTTTTGGATGGCGAGGCGCAATGTGCATTTGAAGAGTCGCTCTAACCAATTGGTGGTCTGTCCAGCATTCAGCTCCTCTCATGGCTCTGGTGATCTGTACATCCTGGATATCTCACCGGCGTACAATGATGTAGTCAATGAGATGCCACTGTTCTGATTGTGGGTGCATCCACGTTGTTTTATATTTGTTCGCCATTCTGAACACAGTGTTCGTGATGGTGAGTTTGAACTCTGAGCATTTGCTGAGTAGCAGTAGGCCATTGTTGTTCATTTTGCCCACTCTGTGTTTGCCGAGCACTCCTTTCCATCTTTCATGGTCCTGGCCAAAGCGGGCATTGCAGTCTTAAACATTTACCTAAAGAATAAAACCTCTCCACAGTATCCTCTGTCCCCTCTATAGGGAATAGCAAAGAACTCTTCTCAAATCCTTCATCTAAAGAGGACCTTTGGCCAGCACTCTCTTCATCTTTATATACTTGTGGTCCTTTTTTGGACTATAATAACACATTTTCATACAGTTTCCAAAGTTATAAGATCCAAATATGACTGGTCTTCCTCCCTTTCCCCCTCCCAGAGATGGTAAGTGATTTGATCTGGGTTATACATGTATTATCATACAAAGCATACTTGCATATTGGTCATTGTTTTAAGGCAATAATACTCTCATTAGTTTAATGGGAAAAACAGTTTACTTTGATCTGCGTCTGACTAGCAATTTTTTCTCTGGTGGTGGATCATTGTCTTTGCAAAGTCCCTGATAATTAGTCTGTATCATTGTATTGCTAAGAGTAGTTAAGTTTTTCACATTTGATCATCATTCAGTTTTGCTGTTTCTGTTTATAATGTTCTCCTGGTCCTGCTTATTTCATTTCACATTAGTTCATGTAGGTCTTTACAGCTTTATCTGGTCATCCTTCCCATTGTTTTTTATAGTGCTATAGTATTTTATCACCATCATACCACAATTTGTTCAACCATTTGAAATTTTTTCTTGACTCCACCTACTCCATTTTCTTTTTGGAAATTTGGAAATTTTGTTTCAGCTACTCTGCTAAGACATATCATTGATTCCTCAATATTTAGTGGAACATTATTATGGGTGAAGTAACTATACTCATACCTTTAGGAACAATTTTCATTATTTCTAATCAATAACATTGTTCTTATTAGTTTAAGTCTTGAATCATTCCACTCAGTTTGAACATTCTCCCATCAGGTCTTAGCCTTCAAATCCCAGTGGTTCGGAACACCTGAAGATGGCCATGGAAACCTTATTCCCATCCCATTCAATCCTCCCATCTCAACAGACTATCACCTAGCTCTTCCACTGTTCCCTGTACATGTTGCCTGTTCCATGGGCAATAAACTGACCATAACCTAATTCTTTTCTTTTTCTACTTCTTCCATCTAGTAGCTATTATGGAAATTTGTCTTCCACAGTATGACAGACTCTCTGTTCACCCCATCTGGTAATGAATGCTCCTTCACACATTCTCCTCAACTGACTGGTTAGAGCAGGAGAGTTGGATTATTCGTTGTTCCTGGTGATGATACTTTCAGGCTTTCCCCCACTTCCATCACTTAATAATGTCTCCTATTTTGAGGTTCTTAACATTTGTATCCATTACCCCAAAATCCAGTACCTTTTGTTTGTTGCAGATCCCCAGGACACTCCCCATCCTTCTCAATGCCTTACAATCTTCTCTTCCAATGAAGTCCTATCCTTATATTAGGGTACTTCCATTGACTCTCTACAACACTAACCATTCAGTTTCTCAATTTTACTTGAAATGAGCTCCTCTGCTTCACATGAGCCACACAGGAAGATGACCATATCAGTTTTCAAATCTGGCCTCAGATACTTAGCCATATGACCCTGAGCACGCCACTTAACTGATTGCCTAGCCCTTGCCTTTCTTCTTTCTTAGAATAATTCTAAGAGTTTTTTATTTTAGTTTTATTTTTTAAGGAGTTTTTAAAAAAGAAAGCCTTTGCTCTTGCTTAACATCAAATGAACCACCTCCTCTTGCAAGAATGCTGTCTCTGACCATAACCTATTGATTTTTTTACAGTTGAGGAAACTGAAACAAAAAGAGGTTAAGGAACTTGCCTAGGGTCACAAATAGAGAAACTATGTGGGCTAGATTTGAACTCAAGTTCCCTGACTCTAGGTTCAGTTCCATTACCAGTAATATATCCACTGACCCATTGTTAGAACGATAGTTCCAAAGAGTCCAAAGAAAGACAAGTTAAGCACCTTTTGGCTTAAAAATACTTATAGCAGCTCTTTTTATTATAGAAAATCCAAAACCAGACACTAAGATGATGTCTATAAATTGGAAATTGGCTAAAAAAATTATGGCATATGAATGAAATATTGTTATATCATAAGAAATGGCAAGAGGGATGATTTCAGAGAAACTGAAAAGACTTGTATGAATTGTTGCAGAGTGAAATGAATAAAATCAAGAGAGTAATTAATTTACACATTAGCTACTGTGTTGTAAAAGCAAAAAATGCTGAAGCACTAAGGAATTCATTATGCAGTGTCATAGGCCTGATGATAAGGCATATAATCTGTTTCCTGATAGACTGGGCTCTTCATGCAGGATTCATTTTTGACCATGACACCTATGAAAATTTTTTGTGCAGTGAGGAGGTTTGGGATAGAGTAGTCAAAGAAAGAAAAAGAAAAGAGGGTCATTGAAACATTCATTTAAAGAAGAGAATAAAAGAGAAGAGAAATCAGAAAGAATAACAGAAGCAAGAAAGCTTTCAAAGTTTCATGTTGGATTTCTTATTTAAAAAGAGAAGTAAGCTGAATATAATAAAACTGTAGTTTCATGTATGTTTCTTTTTATAGTTGTACTGTGCTTTAAAAATTCCCATTTTATTTGGTGATAAGTTCAGAATAAATTTCTAAAAAAATTATGGTTTTGTAAACATTTATCATTGGCCCTGTAAATGCGAGATCCATGTTCAACAGCTAGTGAGATGATATTCTCGTAGTGGAAATGAATCATCATTCATGACAATCACATTATAAATGAGACCAGAAAGACAAAAGGAAATTGCAAATAAATGAAAGCTGGCTCATCATCCCCACACTCCCCAGGAACTAAAGGAGTTGTAGAATTGGTTTTATCATATACCTGAAGGCACAAGTAACACATTTTCTGGTATTGTGATACTAAAATTTTTAGAAAGGCTGCTGTGAAGATAAATGCAGGTTATAAGCCAACATCTGTTGCAGAACAAGTAGAGAAATTCTATAAAGAACTTTTTCAGACTTTCTAAATTAAATCATCATCTACTTTATTACCTCATAACTTTGATTTAAAGATGTATACATGGCATATCAAAGCTCTTTTAAAGAATAATGGCTTAAAACTTGCGAGACACCTTGCATAAGGGTAGGAGAGTGAAAAGTATTGAGAGTGGGAAGATATATGTATTAAAAAAACAAACAACTCCTTCCCTTCCCTTTTAGAATCAACACTGTATATTAGTTCCAGGACAGAAGAGCACTAGGCAATGGGGTTTAAGTGATTTGCTCTGGGTCTGAGTTTCTGAATTTCTGAGACCAGATTTATTCTAGAACTTCCCTTCTATGGGCCTGGCTCTCTATTCACCCAGCTGAGAACCCCCCTCCCCCAATATTAATGAGGTTTTAGAAGTAAAAGAGGTCAAATGTTCATTCTTATTAGTTAATAACAATCAAAAAAAGAGGAATTTACTGTAGCTAACCAGAAAATGATAGCTATTGATGTGGAGATTCTTTCCAAATCAGCTGATCCTGTATACTGACCATTAACTTGTGAGAACAGACATGAAATTCAGTGCCAAGTTAGAATGACTAAAAAGAGAAAAAAGTCATGCATTTAAAACAATACTAATCTCACCTACTTATTTTTCTTTATTTTTAAATTTAAAATTTTATCAACGACTGTGAAGACTAAAAAAAACCAAATAGATGAAGAATGTCCTTTTCAAAACTTAAGCCATACATTAGGGGTTCCCTATGGGTTGCATAGGGACTTAAAAAACTATATATTAACATTGATGCCATATTATATTTTTATTTATTTTGTTAAAACATTTCCCAATAATATTTTAATCTGATTGGATGCATTCCAGAGTATTACTGACTAAAATGTCTGCAGACCATACATTTGACCTCTCTGGTTTCAACTATGTGATATATTCATTTGACTAGCCTATATGCCTGTATCTGTACATGTATCTTGGACAGACACTGTGAATGGCTCAAAATGAAGCCCAGAATTGGATTGGAGGAATAAACTTGAACCTGAAATGCATTTTGGAAGTTGCACAGCATTTTAATAACACTGTTTCTTTATGAAATGAAAAATTGTACCTCTTTAACATCATTATTCTTCTTATACTATGTTACAACAACTCATAGATTGCCACAGCCTCTGAATAATCAGTGCCCAGAGGGCAGTGAAGATTGCATAGCAAAAGTGGTGTAATTCATAATTATGAAATTGATGTCCAGTTAGAAAAGAAAAAGCTGCTTAAATGACAGCAGTGAGTGATATTACTCAATGAATAGCTGAGGTGAACTCCTTGGATACTCATTCAGAAATAAAAAAAAATAATAGCTAGAAGGTGGTACCCATTATGTCAGACTCATTGAGAATGAATCTTACTACTTGGGTCTTGCTAAAACAAGAGATGATTGGATAAACCGTAGGAGGGAAATTCTGGGATGCTAACAACTAGATAGAGTAGTTAAAGCCTAAAACTTCTATCAACAGGTTTGAAATGCTGAGTGGAAATATGTTATAAAGAGATGGCACAATAAATAGAACATTGAATTCAAATATGGACTTGGACCCTTTTACTAGCTGTGAGATGGTGGGAAAGTTACTTAACCTCTTTTTGCCTCACTTCCCTCAATTGTAAAAATAAAGATAATAATAGCCTAATAATAATAATATTAGTAATAGGATCATGTGCAATAATTAAAAGTGCTTATTATACTAGTACAATGCCTAGCACATAGTAAATATTATGCAAATGATAACTTATAATTAAAAAACATCATCAATGCTTGACAATTACCTGTTGATTTAAATTTTTTTATTTTTAAATATTTTCCATTCCTTGTGTTTTAACATTTTGAGGCATAGTATTCTTTTTAAATAACAGTTTAAAGCTATCCCTCCCCAATATTGTTTTCCTGTACATTTTGGGAGATGGAGTGATCTGGAAAGCATTTCTTTGAAGGATCTGTGATATTATGTATGTATATTACTTCTGTTAATGTAGGTTTCAAGCTTTCTCAACTTGTCACATATCTTTATAGAATTTTTCCTTCCTTCCTTCCCTCCTTTGCTCCTTCCCTCCTTCGCTCCTTCGCTCCTTCCCTCCTTCCGTATTCGTTCTAAGACAAAAGAGCAATAAGGGCTAGCCAATGGGAGTTAGGTGACTTGCCCAGGGTCACACAATTAGGAAGTGTCCAAGACCAGATTTGAACCCAGAATCTCCCATCTCCAGACCTGGTTCTCTATACCCTCTCTATATATAGCTGACCCCTTTTCATGAAATTTCTAGGCCTTCATATGAGATGGGGTGTGAAGGAGGAGATACTGGCAGATGATGGTACTTGGGAGATATGAGATGAGGAGTGGAGAAGGCATTCTCAGTGAATAGGTTCAATTCTGTAAAATATTAGGCAAGGTTCTCAGCTGAGAGGGGGAGGGAGAGGAACACCAAGGGAAGTTTGAGGAGGGCTCAAAAATGTTTGGAAGAGTTGCTTCATTGAGTTGGGGGAATTAGCAAATTAGGAAAGTGTAAAAGGATTGTAGTAGATCCATTCAGTATGATTTACTGATTCTTTTCAGCTTTTTTTAGCTGCACATGTGCAGGAGTGAGTGCAGTGAGAGTACTGGGTGTGATCCATGGCTGAACTTGGCAGGGCAAAATTGGAGATAACATAAGGGGGCAAAGAACTCAAGAAAAGAGGAAGTTGTACAGTTGGGTTGGTTCACCAAGGGCCAAGATGGAGAAAGGAGGAGAGGATATATAGCTGGTGCAGGGAAGATGGCCTAGAAGAAAAGTGAATGTAAAAACATACTGGTTATTGAACCCTGGGCAAGTCATTGAACCATTCAGTTCCCCATTCAGTTCAGAGACCATAAATTAGAGAAAGATGCCAACCTGTTCTGATAGAGGAAATTTTCCTAATCCAGGAAATTTTCTCTCCTACTAAAACTCCTGTCTTATCATTATCCTTGTTTTTGTTTTTGTTTTTTTAAACCCTTACTTTCCGTCTTGGAGTCATTACTGTGTATTGGCTCCAAGGCAGAAGAGTGGTAAGGGCTAGGCAATGGGGGTCAAGTGACTTGCCCAGGGTCACACAGCTTGGGGAGTGTCTGAGGTCAGATTTGAACCTAGAACCTCCCATCTCTAGGCCTGGTTCTCATCCACTGAGCTACCCAGCTGCCCCCCATTATCCTTGTTTTTGATACTCTGTGGATGTATTACTGAACTCTGTAGTAGCATCTACCGTACTTAGATTTTTAACACATACATGGAAGATACTTTGAGGAGAACATTTAAAACAGAGGGTTAAATTTTTTTTCAGGTTATATGCATGATTTGTTTGAAAAGATATTTTAAAAATACTTTCAGTGTACAGAATAGTACTGTGTCTATTCCTCTGTCAGTTCTGTGACTGAAAATATCAGAAATTGTATGTAATATCTTATGATTATTATATTAGATATTATGCTATATTTACTTATTAATCTTATAATTACTAGTGTTTTGATCAAAGTTATTCATTGTGTGTATATTTAACAATTGTTAATATAATATAAATATAAATATAAAGTTTTTAAGGGATTGAGAAAATAAGTATATGAATTAAAAAGCTATCCTTTAAAGAAAGTGGAGAATGAAGCAAGATGGCAAGAATAATATTGTCTGAGAAAATAACAATACTTATGATATTGTGCAACTAAATCTGAGTGCCATTAAATTTGTGTTGCCCCTAGTATGGTGGATTTCTTTTGTATATCTTTCTTCAAGTCCACTTGTGTTTTGCCAATTGCTTGTAGTATTTCAGGTATAGTGGGGGTAGAGGTCATATGTGACAATTCTTTACCTCTACATTTCTTTATTGAAACCCTTTTGCCTTGAGCAATTTTGGAAACTATAATTTGTTTAGAATTAATCTTTTAAATGATGTTATGAGAATGCATTCTTAGTCATCTTCTAAATGTGTCTTTTAATAATATGGGTTGCACCTCATCCATTCCTGGCCGTTGGTTGGGTATGACTCTTGCCAACATCCTTTTGAGTATTTTTTTTAAGAACAATCTCATAGTCTATAGAGTAGCACTAGTCTTATGTTTTTATATATTTACATAGAATAATATAAATATAACATAATGTATCTATCATAATAATGCTATAATTTATATATACTATATGTCTATAAGTAATATATTTTATATATTAAGATTCTAAAAGTTATTTTTCTGAAACTTTATCTCTGCCATTTAGGTAATCAATTTGAATATTTGACATTCAAGGAAAAAAATTGTAGACTAATAGAGCTGGAATAGACCATATACATTTAGGCCAGCTTTCTTTTTTAAAGATGAGTATACTAAGACCTAGACACTTTAAATTGCCTAGTGTCATACTATGAGCCAATTAATGAACCAGGGTTAGATCTCTGATTTCTTGACATCTGGACCAATGTACCCTTTATTTTAACTGCATAGAAACTATATATTTAAATTTTTTAACCAATTAGCATTTATTAAGCGCTTATACCATTTTAAGTATTATGGATAGACACATGTGGTTTTCTCAATTTGTTCTAAGTCATCACTAGATCTGAATATTTGTCTGGGGCTAGTTATAATATGATTTTCTGACCAGCTGAAAGACATCTTCATGTATAGAACTCTGAAAATCTTTTGGAGCTCTCACTGCATTATAGTCAAACAGTCACTGATGGGGCTGGGTGAGGGGAGAACTGGGGTGGGAGGGAGAGGGATAGAAAGGGGAGAGGGAGAAGAAGAAGAGGGAGGGAATAGAGGGTGGGACAAATGAACAAGAAAGGAAACAAATAGAAAGAAAAAAGGAAAATATAGCACTAAAACCCCAATCACAAATATAGCAAATTATGCCATTGTTTTTTTCCCCCTTTGAAAATGTGGTAGTTTGAGCTATTTCTCTAGTAAAATACGCGTATGAAAAAAATGGTGGCAAGAGAAAAAAAGTCTTTACATTTCTACATGTAGAAACTATACTTTAAAAACAAATTCCTTGTGAAAAATCTAGAGTATGAGATGGGTTAATATTTTTAAAATTTTTGTTGTTGTTGTTGTTTTTATCTATTTTGGATCTTTTCACTAAAAGGATTCCATTGCTACTTCAGATGACTTCCTGTCAGTTTCAAACATCTGTGCTTTAAGAGGTATTTGACCCTTTTCTTTTTTAAGAACCTTCACAGAAATTCTAGAAACTCCTTATATATAGTAGGCTTTAATATCTAAGTTTGCTTATTCATCAATTTTGTTTTGTCCTTTTTTCCAAACTTTTTTTGTTGATGTTGCCTAATGTGGGGGATGAAATTAATATGGTTTGACTAAATATAAGAGAATGTGGTTGCAGATATAACTCAAGTCAAAATGACTTTATTTATAAAAAAGAGAGAGAGTAGAGAAATGTGAAAGAAGGTAGAGTAAGCAGTCTAGCTTATTAACCTAAACAGTTTTCTGCTGCCTAGCTCAACTCAGGCAGGGCTCCTTAACCCTTCACTGAAGGGATATTCAGAGGAGGGCCATTTAGCTGGAGGACCTAGTGGTGAATAACCACATGGCCGCTTCTGGAAATGAATCTCTCCAGAAGCCAGGAAAGGAATCAGTCTTTTCACTCACCCATATTGTAGTCCAAAAGGGGAAATCTAAGGAGCAGTCTTACCAAATACTAGAGTACCAGGTCCATGCTGAAGAAGGTCCTCTACCAGCCTCCAAAGCCTTGAAGGAGCTGGAAGACTGTGTGACAGGAAGTTTCAGCCACTTTTAAAGACTCTTCTTTATGTCACTTCTTGTTCCTTCTTCCACTTTAGGGGACCAATTGTTGTCTATAAATTTGCTTAGGATTGCCCAGGGGGCAGCCAGTTTTTTATGGAGGTGCAAACCCCTTTAATAAATAGTTTGTGGACTTTCCCTATTTTAGGGTTAAGTAGGGATGCATTTGCTTTTGTTGATTAAATTTAAAAGTATTCAAGGGGAGAGTTAATCCCCTTTTCACAATAATCTCATTTCTTTCTTGTACTCTGTAAGCGGGAAAAGGGGTTAATTTTTTAAAGGGTTGGACTGGATTATTTACGAGTGTGTTCGGCAGGAATTTAATTAATTCCAAAGAGATTTATTTACAATGTATTTACAAATTGTAGAAAGAGTGAAGAAACCAGAGAGAGGATAAGGTAAGATATCTAGCCTAAACACTAAGTGATTTATCTCTGACCCCCTGGCTCAACCAGGCAGGAGAGTTTAGTCCTCAGTGTGTTAGGCCCTTGTAGCCCAGGACCTGGGGAAGTTTCTTCAGAAAAATTCAGCAGTTAAGAGTCAGCTTTTCACTCGCCATGTGTCAGTCTAAGGAACAGGATCTCAGGTCCAGTCAGCAGATCCTTCTGCCCCTCTTCACCAGCTCAACTTGAAAGCATGAAGAATTGAAATTCCTTCAGGAAATTGTCACTCCCTTTTAAAGACATTTTCTTGTTTTACTTCCTGTGTCTTCCCCTAATTTTACATCTGCCAATCACAGTTGACCCTCTGCTCTAGGACTGCCCAGAAGGCAGTCAGTTGATTCTGATTTGTCACCCACTATCACACACATGGGTCACAGACCTCCCACTCAATGATTAAATGGGATGTTTACACTTTTGGTGATTAAAAATGGGCAGATCTCCATACTCAGCTTTAAGTAGGGTGTTCTAAAAATAGTCAGGTGTTACAACTTAATCTTCACAATCAGGGGAGAGATAATTCATTTTATTGTTATAATCAAGGTAGAGTTAAATTTAATCTTCACAATTCTGAGCCAATAGATTAAGAAAGCATTTATTAAACACTTGTAGGACGGAAATGTGGCTGATCACAGGAGACAAAAATATAGGCAAATTAGATATTCCTACTCTCAAGATGCTTTTATTCTAATAGGGAAAGGTAATGCATAAAAGGGAGCTGGAAAGTGGAGGGAGAGTGTGGGAAAAGGAGGAAAAGTACCAGCTGGAGAGAAGGTGATGCAATCTGCATAGTGAATTGAGCCAAGAGAGAATTGACAGTGGTTTAATCTCCTCCTGAAAGAGGTCTAGGAAAAAGTCCTCAATCAAGAAAGCAAGGTCAAAAGGTTTGGGGGGAGGGTTAAGGAAGATTTTCTTTTCCTTACTCTAAAGGCAGCTGATGAGAAGGTGGAAAAGTCCAGAGACTGAGTCAGAGCTTCAAATGAAGTCATGTGTACCAGAGTATGACTTTTTAAACTGCCTTTCCCCCATCCTAAGTAAAGTTAAACCAATATCTTTGAAAATTTTAACTGTATTTCAACTTTCTTTGTTTTTGTAATTGATATGACTTTAAATTAATGTATTTTAAAAGTATTAAGTGCTTAATAATTGCAAAATAAATGGATACAAAATAGGGAGAAATCACTCTGTAACAGAGAGATGATGTGCAGGGAGGAGTGTTTCTGTAAAGGAAGTTATTGAGATGGTGAGCTAGTCATAGACCAAATGATTGACATGTTTTTGGGGAATGGTAGTGCTGATTTTATTATTTTTCCTAAAGCTGAGAGTGGGGTATGGGTTCAGTGATATGATGTGAAGTTGGTCATGGAACAGCTCTTATTGGGGCTTAGGTTAGGCAAGGAAGAACAAGGACTCACAATTCAGAAACCCAGGGATCCAGATTGGGTTAGTGAGGTGATAGCTCCAGAGGTCAAGTCTAGCGTGCGTCCTTACTTAGAAGCTTTGTTATATAATGTATATCTGTACTACTTCCTGTTTTAGATTGCCAGGCCTCCTGGTCATTTGGATGATCATTTCACATATTTTTATGGTGTTCAGAGTACAATGGATTCGCAATAAAATTTCTCATTTAGCATTGGTAGAGATAACTACTTTAATTCAGTGAACCATAAATAATCTGTCACTTTATTTTAGTAGATGTACTGTGAATTTTTTTCATAGCCACAACTGTATTTCTCAAGCCCCTGGATTTAAGGTTAAGGAAAAGAATTTCAGAAAAGACTTGATTTAATGGAGCTTAATAAAACTATGAGTGTAAAGAGGCATTAGAAGCAGAATATTTTCTTTAGTTTAAATGAACACTTAACATTTTTTTCATAATATGCTATCACAAATATACATTAAATTTACTTATAAAACATTTTAAGCTTTTTATGCTAGAGGCATGTAATGAACTTTTAAAACTATGAGATTAAAAAATGCTGGGGCATTGGAATACTAAAAATATCCTTATATAGATAAAGCTAAGGTAACTGTTTAATATGAAAACATTTAGTGTCTTGAAGTGGAACACATTAAAGCCACATATACATTTATGTTAACTGACATTTTATATGGTATTTTGAGGTTTTCAAAGTACTTTTTATACATTAGTTAATTTGATCCTCATGGCACCACCAGATACCCATCACCTTCACTCTATGGTAGTGCTCATTGCCATGTTCCTTATTCTTCTGTATGTGAGAGATTAACTGTCACTTATCAGCTTCTGGTGGAATAACTCCTTTTAACATAGATAGGAAGTGTCCTGTAGGGAACAAAGAGATGCTATCCTAAATGGGATGGTGTCTTCGAGGATATGCTCCTTGTAGTTGCACAGAATTCATGAGGATACAAAGGGCCAGTGGTCTTGATATTGAAAGAGAATGGGCTAAGAGAGAGCCACTTGCAGCAGTTATTATACCAATATTTTAGCCATACCAACCGTTTCCCCAAGGTTATCATTAATTTATTTTTTATTTTATTCTTAAAATTTTTTTCCCCATGGTTACATAATTCTTGTTGTTTCCCACCCCTTTTCCCTCCCTCCTCTCAGAGTAGACAAGCAGTTCACTGAACCTCTCCCTGCTTTAGGTTCTCCATTTAAAGTGGGGATAATAAAAGCATCTACCTCCCCAGATTAAAAACTGTGAGTAAAATTGATTGATCATCCCACAATGTTTCAGTTACTGTGGATGATGTTCTCTTATTTCACTTTGCATCAGTTCATGGAGATCTTTCCAGTTCTTATAGAAATCAAGCAGATCATTCCTTATAGCACAATAATAGTTCATCACCATCATATACAATTTGATGTTTGTTCAACCATTCCCCAATTAAGGGACACTCCCTCATTTTATAACGTTTTTGCCACCACAAAAAGCTCAGCAATATGTATTTTTGTACAAACAGAACCTTTCCTTTTTTAAAAAAATTTCTTTGGGATACAAACCTAGTAGTGTTATTGCTGGATCAAAGGGCATGCATTTCTTTAAAGCCCCTTGGGTGTAATTTCAAATTGCCTTCCAGAATAGTTGGATCAATTCACAACTCCACCAGCAATGCATATTAGTGTCCCAATTTTGCCATATTCCTTCCAACATAATTCCTTTAACCATCATACTGGCCAATCTGCTAGGAGTAGGGTGGTACCTGAGAGTTGTTTTAATTTGCATTTCTCTAATCAGGAGGGCTTTAGAACATTTTTTCATATGATTATTGATAGTTTTAATTTCAAACTGCCTAGTCATGTCCCCAGACTATTTATCAATTGGGGAATGATTGATTTCTTATAAATTTGACTTAGTTATTTGAGAAATTAGACCTTTGTCAGAGAATTTTGTTATAAAATTTTCCCCCCAGTTTTGTTGCTTTTCTTCTAATTTTGGTTGCATCGATCTTGTTTGTACAAAACCTTTAAAATTTAATATAATCAAAATTATTCATTTTCCATCTTTTAATGTTCTCTGTTTCTTGCTTGGTCTTAAATTCTTTGCTTCTCCAAAGATCTGACAAGTATACTATTCTATGTTCACTAATTAAAAAATTTTTTTTACTTATTTACTTATATTACTCTTTATGTCTAAATCATATATCCATTTTGAACTTATCTTGGTATAGGGTGTGAGGTATTGATTTATTTTTTGCCTTACTGTTTTTTAATTTCCCCAGCAGTTTTTGCCAAATAGTGGGTCCTTATTGCACCATTAATTTTTTAACTGCTAATCCAATGACCTTTCCTTCAGACTTATTGTCATTTGACTTTGCTGAATCTTTTGACATTGTTGGCTACTTTTTTATTCTTGATATTTTCTTGCTTTGGATTCCATAGCCTTGCTCTCTTAGTTGTCTTCCTATTGTCTCCTCTTCTAAATCATATGTTTCTGAATAACACTGCATACCTTGGCATATTGTTATTCAGTTATTTTGAGTTATGTCTGATTCTTTATGCTCCGTTTCTTGTTTTCTTGGCAAAGATACAGAAGTGATTTGCCATTTTCTTCTCCAGTTCATTTTACAAATGAGGAAACTGGCAAACAATGTTAAGTGACTTGTCCAGGGTGACCCAGCTAGTAAGTGCCAGAGGCTATATTTGAACTCAGGAAGATATTTTCCTGGCTCTAGGTCTGGAACTCTGTCTACTGTGCCACCTAGCCGACCTTGCTATGGCTACTTTCTTTTTTTTTTTATTGGTTTAAATAAATTTTTTTTTATTTAGAATATTTTTTCCATGGTTACATGATTCATGATCTTCCCCCACTCCTCCCCCCTCCCAAAACTGACAAGCATTTCCACTGGTTTATACATGCATTATTGTTCAAAACCTATTTCCATGTTATTCACATTTGTAGTAGAGTGATCCTTTGACATCACAACCCTAATCACATCCCTATTACACTATGTGGTCGATCATATATTTTTCTAATGCATTTCTGGTTCCACAGTTCTTTCTCTGGATGTGGATAGCATTCTTTCTCCTAAGTTCCTCTGGATTGTCCTGGGTCATTGCTTTGCTACTGGTCGAAAATTCCATTACACTCGATTGTACCATAGTGAATCAGCCTCTGTGTACAATGTTTTCCATGTTCTGCTCCTTTCACTGTGCATCAATTCCTGGGGGAATGTAAAATTTTAAATTATCTTCCTATCTTTCGAATCTTATTTCAATGATTCTTTTTCTTTTCCTCGTCTAATTGTGGATGCTTCCATGGAATTCCCAAATGTGAGTGTTACAAGGGATCTTGCAGATCATCTAGCATTCTTTCTGTTGTCTTTGATTAATCTTATATTTTTCTCAAATCTGTTTCCTGTATTGAAAATTATTTCTGTCCTGTAGATGCTAATGTATAGCTGGGGCTCTGGCTTCTTATCTGAACTCTAGTTTTCCTTGTCCTATAACTCTCATGGACCACTTACTGAATGTATGCTGTCATCTCAAATTCATCATGCCTCAAATGAACCTTTTATTATTATTTTTTGCTAATTTCCCTTCCCTGCTAAGAAAATCAGCTTCCCTCTCAACATATTTATATTCCCATCAGTGTCACCACTGTTTTTCCACACTCTTTCCTCTCTTGTGCCTTCTTTCTCTCAATTCAATGAATCACTAAATCTTGTGAGTTTTTCCGAAACATTTCTGGCATCTACTTCATTTCTTCAGCCACACTGTGATATTGAAATCACTTTAAAAGACTGATATATATATATATATATATATATATATATAAATTTAAGTTCGCCAAGGAATTTATTTACGTAATTCCTAAAGGAAACACTCAAGTCAGCTGCCAAATTTTTTATGGTGTTTTAATTACAACAGGAGGAAGAAAGTATTAGAGGGAGGGAGGGATAGGGAAAGAGGGAGAGGGAGAGAGAGAGAGAGGGAAAGGGAGGGAGAGAGATTGATTAACTCAGAACCACTCTGGCTCAGGCTGAGCCAAAGCGGGCGTTAAGGCCTTGGATAGCCAAGGCAGGGAAAGGGATCAGTCCATATCACTCACGTGACCAATCTGAAGGAAAGCAGTCCGCGGGGCTCCTCCAAATCCAAGCACCAGCCTCGAACTGCCTCTCTCCCTCCTCCCAGGAAGTCCCAAGAACTCCAGAGGCTGTTCTCTACCTTACTTCCTATGTCTCACATATGCCAATGGTGGCTGTAGCTTGACCTAGGACCTCCCAGAGGTCTGTCCTTTTTTTTGCACATGTCTGTTGAAGGCCATATTCTCAAATAATTAAATCTTGAGTTTGATGCAGCCCTTCCTAATCTTGTTACACTGAGTAGGGTGGAGAATGTAGTTTCCAAGACCTGATTCGGTTATTCCAAGTATCTCTATTGTTATTGATCAGGAAATAGCTAAATCTGATCTTCTAAAGAATGGTCTGAATAGGGTGGAGTAGTTTTGAAATTCACACTGCTACTGAGGGGATTGGACTTTTCTCTGTAGACAGGGCAGCCATTAGAAACTCTTGAGAAGGGAATGTTAAGGTAGCTCACATTTATATAATACTTCAAACTTTGAAGCACTTACTTTCAATCCTGAGGTATGTAGTATAAGTGTTAACTTCTTATAAAAGAAAAATTGAGTTTGTGACTTGTTCACAGAGTTAGTAAATATTAGAGTTGGGACTGGATCAAGTTTCCTGAAACTTCAGTAGTCTATTTTTACTATGCTGTCCATTCCTTTGAATTATTATATTAAGGAGAGTTATCTGATAACAGTATGTAGGATAGATTGCAGAAAGGCAACAATGGTGGCAAGAGGTTATTGCCTCACCTTAAGGGGTGAGAGATTGAGTACCATAATAGATCTGAGAAACAAAGTTGAATAGTAAGCAGAAAATGTCTTTGAGATATTAAAATGCCATTCCGCTCTAAGTTCAAGTACATTACTCTGTTGGAGACTTTCAACAGATTTTTGAATCTTCATTTAAACTGTTGAAACAGCAACAACTTTGATTTTAGAATTGCATAGATTGTAGCAGATTACAAGGGGTGGGGAAGGAAGGCTTTGAAAAGTAGGCACATCAATGACTGATGATATTTGAAAATCTCATGAAAAGAAAGAAACCAAAAAAATGAAATACAATGACTGTGATCATAATGATCTTGAGTCATCATAAAAAACTAATTTATGTTGATTATAATCTGTTTATAAAAGCAGTAGAGGGTTCTGTATAATATTTGTGTTTCCAGTGCCCAACACAATGTCCAGCTTGATAAATGTTTGTTGGGTTGGTTGATAGAGATGTAATATCTTATAATTGCTTTGGATTGTTATTCTCTTTCTTTTTATGTTCAGTGGAGTTCAGATAGCAGGATAGCAACTCGTCTTAGGACTGTTTCTATTTATATTATGGTTTTTGTTATCTCTTCATCTTTTTTGATGAAATTCAGATAGCTGTTTGCTCTCAGACCATTTCTTTCCTGCTATTATTCTTGTGTACTTAATGTTCTGGACTTTTTTGCAGGTGTAAAAAAGCCAATTTTCATAACTTTGTCAACAAATATTTATTAAGCACCAACTATGTAACAGTTATATGGTAGTCATTGGGGATACGGATATATGTGTATAGATGAATGAAATGAAACCATACCTACTGGAAAGTAGTTAGTAAGAGTGTTTGTGTGAGCTCATCTTTTATAGATTCCCTGAAAGTAGATTCAGGAAACTCCAATTGTGAGAAGGATTCTGAGCAATCAGCCAATCAATATGCATTTGAGTATCCACTATATTCTAGATAGTATGCTAGATGCTGTGGATAGAAGTAAAAAAAGAAGGAAACAATCCCTATGATATATGTCTTGTCCCCATGTGTTTTTGTTTGTTTATTTAAAAACAATTACCTTCTGACTTAAACACAATATTAAGTATCAATTCTAAGGCAAAAGAGCAGTAAGGGTTAGGCAATTGAGATGTAATTTCGTCTAGCTTCCCCTATTCATGTGGTTTAAAGCTTTTCATTCTATGTGGTTTGGAGATTGAATATTTGCTATGGCAAGATCTATTAAAAAAATTGTGTGTGTGTGTGTGTGTGTGTGTGTGTGTGTGTGTGTGTGTGTGTGTGTGTGGTTTGTTAGATTTGGGCAATGTGTTGGTGATTCATGTAATTATGCTCTTGTTCCAGTACCATTGATTAGCTGAATTCTTAAGGATATTTTGTGGCTTGTGTTTTGAAGTATATGGAGTTTTGTTTTTTGTTAGCTTTATAAAGAATACCAAGCTTCAGGTGTATAATTCTAGCCACATAGTCATGCCTTTGTAGATGTTTAGTAGATGCTAAATTTTTTCAACCTGAAGTGATATGAGTTTATACCACTTTGTTACTCTGTTATCTTCAACAAAGAGAGTGGCATTTATATCTACTGTTAAGCTTTTACTTTTGGAAAGTGTATTTCATTAACATAATATGAGTTATATTGTTTAGGCAGTTTCTAGCTATGTTATACAAGACAAATATGGTTGTGTTCTTTGGCTCTAAATTGCTATTTAGTCCATTAACATATTTTTCCTAAACTTTCTTCTAGAGATGAATGAAGTGTTTTTCTAAGTGTTGCATTTAAGTTTCGGTTTAATTTGACCTTTGGATTCCAACTCAGAGTCTCTATTCTCTGTTGATGGTACATGTAAAAATATTTATCCTTTTTGGACTGAGGTGACATTTTGCGATCATAGGGGAAAAATTATGTGAAATGAAGTTATAATTTAATGTGTTTTTATAACTTGATACTTTCCCTATACATTAATCAGGTGAGTATAGGATAATAGGATACTTTCCTTCGACTCTCCTTTTAATTTGGAAGCCATACTCTCTTCTAGAATCACAGTTTACTTAAAGTATCTCTCTCTCCAGGATATCAGATTATAATTATTTATTATTTACATTATTATTGCAGAATTACTGTGCATGTGGGCATTCGTGTTTTTATTTTTTTATTTTTATTTTTAAATTTCATTTGGTCAATTTCAAACATTATTCCTTGGATACAAAAATCATATTCTATTCCTCACTCTTCTCCCCCCGCCCTTCCCATAGACAACATGCAATATCAATGGGTATTACATATGTCCATGATCAGAACCTATTTCCATGCTGTTGGTGTTTGCACTAGGATGTTCATTTAGAGTCTATATCCCAAATCATATTCCTTTGACACATGTAATCAAGAAGTTGTTTTCTTCATTGTTTATACTCCCACAGTTTTTCTTCTGAATGTGGATAGTGTTCTTTCTCATATATCCCTTCATGATCACTGCATTTCCACTAATGGAGGAGTCCATTACATTCGATTGTACCACAGTATATCAGTCTGTGTACAATATTGTGTACAATGTTCTGGTTCTGCTCCTTTTTTTCTCTGCATCACTTCCTGGAGATTGTTCCAGTCCCCAAGGAATTTGTCCACTTTATTATTCCTTTGAGCACAATAGTATTCCATCAGCAACATATGCCACAATTTGTTCAGCCATTCCCCAATTGAAAGGCTTCCCCTCATTTTCCATTTTTTTGCAGTGCTATGGCTATATCAAAGGGCAGACAGTCTTTTAGCGCCCTTTGAGCATAGTTCCAAATTGCCCTGCAGAATTTTTGGATTAATTCACAACTGCACCAGCAATGCATTAATGTCCCGACTTTGCAACATCCCTTCTAGCATTCATTACTTTCTGTTGCTGTCATGTTAGCCAATCTGCTAGGTGTGAGGTGGTACCTCAAAGTTGTTTTGATTTGCATCTCTCTGATTATAAGTGATTTAGAATGCTTTTTCATATGTTTATTAATTGTTTTGATTTCTTTGACAGAAAACTGCCTGTTCATGTCCCTTGCCCATTTATCAATTGGAGAATGGCCTGATATTTTGTACAATTGATTTAGCTCTTTGTAAATTTGAGTAATTAGACCTTTGTCTGAGGATTTTCTTATGAAGACTGTTTCCCAATTTGTTACTTCCCTTCTAAATTTTGGTTACATTGGTTTTGTTTGTACAAAAACTTTTTAATTTGATGTAATCAAAATGCTTTATTTTACATTTTGTGATTTTTTTCTAAGTCTTGCTTGGTTTTAAAAATCGTTCCTTTCCCAAAGGTCTGACATGTATACTATTCTGTGTTCACCTAATTTACTTATAGTTTCCTTCTTTATATTCAAGCCATTTACCCATTCTGAGTTTATCTTGTTGTAGGGTGTGAGGTGTTGATTCAAACTTAATCTCTCCCACATTGTCTTTTGTAAGGGGCAAATTTAGGGGTTTTGACTAATATATAATCCTTATGGTCACGAGGGATTAATTAAAATCCCAATAAAAATACTCAAGTCAGCTTGGGAATTTTGTGGTGACTTAATTAATATAGAGGGAAAGAATTAAGAAGAAGAGAGAGGGAAAAGATATAGGATTTTTCTGGCCTAACTTGAACCAAGGGGAGTTCAGAGACCTTCCAGCCATGAGGCCTCCTCGGAGATGAGGGGCCTCCTAGGAGGATGGTGTTTTTAGGAAAACTGAAGGAGAAAAAAAAAAGAATTAGCCTAAACTCCGAGAGAGCTCAGTGAAGATGCCTCACCTGAACTAGGCTACTAAGCTTCTCCCAGTATTGTATCAAGGACGCTCAGCACCACACCTGGACATTAACTGTAACCACGCCAAGATGCCAAGACGCTTATCACGCTACCACCAGCCACCTCTCCGCAAAAAGAGCCCAGAGAGAGGAAGTGATTCAGAATATATGGACTGTTTTTAACATCACTTCCTGCGTCTCACATGTACCAATGGTAGCTTAAGCTTGACTTAGGACAGCCCAGGGGGTCTGTCAGTTGTTTCTGATTTGTCATTGGGTAGCACGTCTGTCCTAGGCCATCCTTCTCAACACATAATCCTTAAGTAGGCGTGTGTATACATTCCTTATTGCTAGATTAAGCAGAGTGGAGTAAATCTAAAATTCACACTTCCAAATTTCCCAGCAGTTTTTATCAAATAGTGCATTTTTGTCCCAACAGCTGGGATCTTTGGGCTTGTCATAGACTGTCTTGCTGAGGTCACTTACCCCAAGTCTATTGCACTGATCTCCCTTTCTGTCTCTTAGCCAGTACCATATTTTTTTGGTGACGAATGCTTTGTAGTATAGTTTTAGATCTGGTACTGCAAGGCCACCTTCCTTCTCATTTTTTTCATTGTTTTCCCTAGATATCCTTGATCTTTTGTTCTTCCAAATGTGCTTTAAGTTTTTTTCTAATTAAGTAAAAAAGATTTTTGGTACTTTGATTGGTATGGCACTAAATAAGTATATAAGTTTGGGTAGCATGATCATTTTTATTATGTTAGCTCATCTTACCCATGAGCAGTTACTGTTTTCCAATTGTTTAGATCTAGTTTTAATTGTGTGGAAATTGTTTTGTAGTTGTGTGCATATAGTTACTGTGTTTATATCCGCAGAAAGATTCCTAAGTATTTTATATTGTCTAGGGTGATTTTAAATGGAATTTCTCTTTCTAATTCAGTAAAAAAGATTTTTGGTAGTTTGATTGGTATGGCGTTAAAAAAGTAAATAAGTTTGGGTAGGATTACAATTTTTATTATGTTAGCTCTTCCTACCCATGAGCAGTTAACATTTTTCCAGTTTTTTATATCTAGTTTTAATTGTATGGAAAGTGTTTTGAAGTTGCGTTCATATAGTTCCTGTGTTTGTCTCGGCAGATAGATTCCTCAGTATTTTATATTGTCTAGGGTTATTGTAAATGGAATTTCTTTTCCTAATTCCTGCTGCTGAGATGTGTTGGAGATATATAGAAATGCTGATGACTTATATGGGTTTATTTTGTATCCTGCAACTTTGCTAACCTTATTGATTATTTTGACTAGCTTTTGTGTCGATTCTCTAGGACTCTTTAAGTAGACCATCATATTATCCACAAAGAGTGACAGCTTGGTCTCCTCATTGCCAATTTTAATACCTTCAATTTCTTTTTCTTCTCTTATTCCTACTGCTAGTGTTTAGAGTACAATGTTAAATAATAGAGGTGATAACAGGCATCCTTGTTTCATTCCTGCTCTTATCAGGAATGTATCTAGTTTATCCCCATTGCAGGTGATATTGACTGGTTTTAGATAAATACTGTTTATTATTTTTAGGAAAGGCCCTTCTATTCCTTTCTTGTGTTTTCTGTAGGAATGAATGTTGTATTTTGTCAAAGGATTTTTTGCATCTATTGAGATAATCATGTGATTTTCATTGGTTTGCTTGTTGATATGGTCAATTATGTCGATGGTTTTCCTAATATTGAAACATTCTTTCCTGGTATAAATCTCACCTGATTTTAGTGAATAACCCTTGTGATGACTTGCTACAGTATTTTTTGTTTGTTTGTTTAAACCCTTACCGTCTGTCTTGGAGTCAGTACTGTGTATTGATTCCAAGGTAGAAGAGTGGTAAGGGCTAGCCAATGGTGGTCAAGTGACTTGCCCAGGGTCACAGCTGGGAAGTGTCTGAGGCCAGATTTGAACTAGGACCTCCCATCTCTAGTCCTGGCTCTCAATCCACTGAGCTACCCAGCTTCCCCCTGGAGTCTTTTTGCTAGTATCCTATTTTATATTTTTGCGTCTTTGCATCTATATTTATTAAGGAGATTGGTCTATAGTTTTTTCTGTTTTTGACCTGCCTGGCTCTGTAATTAGTACCATATTTGTGTCATAAAAGAAAATTGGTAGAATTCCCTCTTTGCTTATTACGTCATATAGTTTGTATAGTATAGAGAGTAGTTGTTCTTTGAATGTCTGATAGAATTCACTTGTGAATCCTTCAGGCCCTGGGGATTTTTTCTTAGGCAGTTCTTTCATGGCTTGTTCAATTTCTTTTTCTGATATGGGATTATTTAAGAATTCTATTTCTTCTGTTAATCTAGGCAATTTATATTTTTGTAAATATTCATCCATATCACCTATATTGGCATATGTATTGCCATATAATTGGGCAAAGTAATTTTTAATGCTTTCCTTAATTTCCTCTTAATTGGAAGTGAGATCTCCCTTTTCATCTTTGATACTGTTAATTTGATTTTCTTTTTTCCTTTTTTTTATTAGATTGACCAGTACTTTGTCTATTTTGTTTGTTTTTTCAAAATACCAGCTTCTAGCCTCATTTCAAATAGTTCTTTCACTTTCAATTTTATTAATTTATCCCTTAATTTTTAGAATCTCTTATTTAGTTTTTTTTGGGGGATTTTTAATTTGTTCACCATTTTTGATTTGCATGTCTAATTCATTGACCTCTGCCTTCCCTAATTTGTTAATATATGAAGTCAAGGATTTAAATTATCCGGAGTACTGCTTTTGCTGCATCCCATAGATTTTGAAAGGATGTCTCATCATTGTCATTTTCTTCAATGAAATTATTGTTTCTATGATTTGTTCTCTAACTGATTTTGGAGAATCATTTAATTTCCAATTAGTTTTTGATTTGTCTCTCCCTGTAACCTTACTGTTCATTGTTTTCATTGCCTAATGATATGAAAATCGTGTATTTATTATTTCTGCTTTTCTGCATTTGTTTGCCGTGTTTTTATGACCTAATATATGGTCAGTCTTTGTGAATGTACTTTGTGAATGCTGCTGAAAAAAGGTGTATTCCATTTTGTCCCTATTTATCTTTCTCCATGTATATATTAACTCTAATTTTTCTAAGATTTCATTCACCTCTTTCACTTCTTTCTTATTTATTTTATCATTTGATTTATCTAAATTTGATAGTGGTAGGTGCAGGCCTCCCACTGGTATAGTTTTACCGTCTATTTCTTCCTTCAGATCCACTAGGTTCTCCTTTAGAAATTTGCATGCCATACCATTTTGTGCATACCTATTGATTACTGATATTTCCTCATTGTCCAAATATTTAGCTTCCCTATCCCTTTTAATCAGATCTCTTTTTACTTTGGCTTTGTCAGATATGATCGCAACTCCTGCCTTCGTTCTGTCAGTTGAGGCCCAATAGGTTTTGCTCCAACCTCTGATTCTAATCTTGTGAGTATCTACCTGCCTCAGGTATGTTTCTTGTAGACAACATATGGTAGGATTTTGGATTCTAACCCACTCTCATATTTGTTTTCATTTTATGGGTTAGTTCATCCTAATCACATTCAAAGTTATGATCGTCACTTGTGTATTCCCCAGCATTTTGATGTCTTCTCCTAGTTCTGTCCTTTGTTCTTTTGCTATATCCTTTTAAACCAGTAGATTACTTCTAATCAATCCTCCTAATCCCCTCCCTTGATATCCTTCCCTTTATGGCCCCTCCTTTTTTGTTCCCTTCTTGTTTTTGTAGAGTCTGTTAAGTTCCCTTCTCTCTCTCTTTCCCTGCCTTTTTCTACTCCTTCCCCCCAATCCTCCTTAGTTTTCCCTTCTCACTTTCCCTGTAGGAAAAGATAGAATTCAAGACCCCAATAGATCTAGATGCTCTTACTTCTCAGAACTGATTTAACTGAGAGTAAGGTTTAAGTATTACCTATTAGCAATCTCTTCCTCTCCTTCTTATAAGAGTATTCTTCCCCTCCCCTTACCATGCCTATCCTTGTGTGAAAATAATTATCCTATTTATTATATTTCTTCAGGTATCTCTTGGGTCCATCTTCGATTCCCCCCCATATTTTTTCTTTTTTTTGTTTATCATCTTAGAGTACTTATTACCCCAATCTCTTCCTGTGAATGATTCTTCTAACTGCTATAACAGTGAATATAATTTTTGAGTTAGAAATAACATTTTCGCCATATATTAATATATATAATTTGATCTAATTGTAGCCCTTAAAGAAGAAAGTTTGAATAAATAGACATTTTCCCCTTTTCTCTCTCTTATTTACCTTTTTATGGTTCTCTTGATCTTTGTGTTTATATATCAAACTTTCCACTTAGTTCTGGTCTTTTCTTTAAAAATTATTTGAAATCTTCTATTTTTTTTGAATACCCATACTTTCCCCTGGAATTATATAGTCAGTTTTGATGGATAGTTGATCCTTGGTTAAAGAAGCAATTCTTTTGCCTTTCTGAATATTATGTTCCAAGCCTTGCGGTCCTTTTGTGTGGCAGCTGTCAGGTCTTGTTTGATCCTGATTGGTGCTCCTTGGTATCTGAATTGTCTCTTTTTGGCTTCTTGTAGAATTTTCTCCTTAGGTTGACAGTTCTTGAATTTGGCTATTACATTCCTGGGAGTTGTCTTCTGAGGATTTATTGTAGAGGGTGTTCTATGAACTCTTTCAATGTCTTATTTTGTCCCCTTGTTCAAGAACATTAGTGCAGTTTTCTTGGATGCTTTCTTGTAGTATGATGTCAAGATTTGTGTTTATTTTTGGATTTTCAGGTAGACCAATGATTCTCAGATTGTCTCATCATTATCTGTTTTCCTGATCTGTCATCTTGTTAGTGGGATATTTTAGGTTTTCTTCTTCTTTTTTTTTTTAACATTATTTTATTTGGTCATTTCCAAACATTATTCATTGGAAACAAAGATCATTTTCTTTTCTTCCCCCACCACCTCTCCCATAGCCGACACGCGATTCCACTGGGTATCACGTGTTCTTGATTCGAACCCATTGCCATGTTGTTGGTATTTGCATTAGAGTGTTCATTTAGAGTCTCTCCTCAGTGATATCCCCTCCAACCCTGTAGTCAAGCAGTTGCTTTTCATTGATGTTTTTACTCCCACAGTTTATCCTGTGCCTGTGGACTGTGTTTTTTAGATCCCTGCAGATTGTTCAGGGACATTGCATCGCCACTAATGGAGAAGTCCATCACCTTCGATTGTGCCACAGTGTATCAGTCTCTGTGTACAATGTTTTCCTGGTTCTGCTCCTTTCGCTCTGCATCACTTCCTGGAGGTTGTTCCAGTCCCTATGGAATTCCTCCACTTTATTATTCCTTTGAGCACAATAGTATTCCATCACCAACATATACCATGATTTGTTCAGCCATTCCCCAATTGAAGGGCATCTCCTCATTTTCCAATTTTTGGCCACCACAAAGAGTGCAGCTATGAATATTCTTGTACAAGTCTTTTTCCTTATTATCTCTTTGGGGTACAAGCCCAGCAGTGCTATAGCTGGATCAAAGGGCAGACAGTCTTTTATCACCCTTTGGGCATAGTTCCAAATTGCCCTCCAGAATGGCTGGATCAATTCACAACTCCACCAGCAATGAATTAGTGTCCCTACTTTGCCACATCCCCTCCAGCATTCATTACTTTCTGTTGCTGTCATGTTAGCCAATCTGCTAGGTGTGAGGTGATACCTCAGAGTTGTTTTGATTTGCATCTCTCTGATTATATGAGATGTAGAACACTTTTTCATGTGCTTATTAATAGTTTTGATTTCTTTGGCTGATAACTGCCTGTTCATGTTCCTTGCCCATTTATCAATTGGAGAATGGCTTGATTTTTTGTACAATTGATTTAGCTCTTTATAAATTTGAGTAATTAAACCTTTGTCAGAGGTTTCTATGAAGATTTTTTCCCAAATTGTTGTTTCCCTTCTGATTTTAGTTACATTGGTTTTGTTTGTACAAAAGCTTTTTAATTTGATGTAGTCAAAATTATTTATTTTACGTTTTGTGGCTCTAAGTCTTCCTTGGTTTTAAAATCTTTCCCTTCCCAAAGGTCTGACATGTATACAATTCTGTGTTCACCTAATTTACTTATAGTTTCCTTTTTTACATTCAAGTCATTCACCCAGGCTGAATTGATCTTGGTGTAGGATGTGAGGTGTTGATCCAAATCTAATCTTTCCCAAACTGTGTTCCAGTTTTCCCAGTAGTTTTTATCAAATAATGGATTTTTGTCCCAAAAGCTGGGGTCTTTGGGTTTGTCATAATCTGTCTTGCTGTGATCATTACGCCAAGTCTATTCCACTGATCCTCCTTTCTGTCTCTTAGCCAGTATCAAATTGTTTTGATAACCACTGATTTATAGTATAGTTTGAGATCTGGGACTGCAAGTCCTCCTTCTTTTGCATTTTTTTTTCATTATTTCCCTGGATATCCTTGATCTTTTGTTCTTCCAAATGAACTTATTTATGTTTTTTTCTAATCCAGTAAAGAAGAATTTTGGTAGTTCAATGGGTATGGCACTAAATAAGTAAATTACTTTGGGTAGGATTGTCATTTTTATTATGTTAGCTCGTCCCACCCATGAGCAGTCAATGTTTTTCCAATTGTTTAGATCTAGTTTTAACTGTGTGGAAATGTTTTTTAGTTTTGTTCATATAGTTCCTGTTTTTGTCTTGGCAGATCGATTCCTAAGTATTTTATATTGTCTAGGGTAATTTTTAATGGTATTTCTCTTTCTAATTCTTGCTGCTGAAATGGGTTCGAGATATATAGAAATGCTGATGACTTATGCGGATTTATTTTGTATCCTGCAACTTTGCTAAAATTGTTGATTATTTTGAGTAACTTTTGGTTGATTCTCTAGGATTCTTTAAGTAAACCATCATATCATCTGCAAAGAGTGATAGCTTGGTCTCCTCATTGTCAATTTTAATACCTTCAATTTCTTTTTTTTCTCTAATTGCTACTGCTAGTGTTTCTAGTACAATGTTAAATAATAGAGGTGATAATTGGCTTCCTTGTTTTACTCCTGATCTTATTAGGAAGGCTTCTAGTTTATCCCAATTGCAGATGATGTTTGCTGATGGTTTTAGATATATACTGTTTATTATTTTTAGGAAAGGCCCTTCTATTCCTATACTTTCTAGTGTTTTCAATAGGAATGGGTGTTGTATTTTATCAAAGGCTTTTTCTGCATCTATTGAGATAATCATGTGATTTTTTTCAGTTTGCTTGTTAATATGGTTAATTATGTGGATGGTTTTCCTAATATTGAACCATCCTTGCACATTCCTCGTATGAATTGTGCCTGGTCATAGTGGATGACCCTTATGATGTATTGCTGTAGTCTTTTTGCTAGTATCCTATTTAAGATTTTTGCATTTATATTCATTAGGGAGATTTGTCTATAATTCTCTTTCTCTATTTTTGACCTGCCTGGCTTTGGGATCAGTACCATGTTTGTGTCGTAAAATGAATTTGGTAGAACTCCTTCTTGGCTTATTCTGTCAAATAGTTTGTTTAATATTAAGATTAGTTGTTTTTTGAATGTTTGATAGAATTGATTTGTGAATCCATCTGGACCTTGGGACTTTTTCTTAGGGAGTTCTTTGATGGCTTGTTCAATTACTTTTTTCTGATATGGGATTGTTATGGTAATTTATTTCTTCCTCTTTTAGTCTAGGCAATTTATATTTTTGTAAGTATTCATCCATATCACCTAGATTGCCATATAATTGGGCACAGTAGTTTTTTATGATTGCCTTAATTTCCTCTTCATTAGAGGTGAGTTCTCCTTTTTCATCTTGGAGACTGTCAATTTGTTTTATTTCTTTACTCTTTTAAATTAGACTGACTTGTACTTTGTCTATTTTATTTGTTTTTTCAAAGTACCAGCTTCTAGTCTTATTTACTAAATCAATAGTTCTTTGAGTTTCAATTTTATTAATTTCTTCTTTGAGTTTTAGGATCTCTAATTTAGTCTTCATCTGAGGTTTTTTAATTCATATGTTTTCTAATTTTTTAATTTGCATGCCCAATTCATTGACCTCTGCCCTTCTTAATTTGTTAATATATGAACTCAAGGACATACATTTCCCCTGAGTACTGCTTTGGCTGCATCCCATAAGTTTTTTTTTGTTTTTTTTTTTTAAACCCTTACCTTCTGTCTTGGAGTCAATACTGTGTATTGGTTCCAAGGCAGAAGAGTGGTAAGGGCTAGACAATGGGGGTCAAGTGACTTGCCCAGGGTCACACAGCTTGGGGAGTGTCTGAGGTCAGATTTGAACCTAGGACCTCCCGTCTCTAGGTCTAGCTCTCAATCCACTGAGCTACCCAGCTGCCCCCATCCCATAAGTTTTTAAAGCATGTCTCATCATTGTAATTTTCTTCAATGAAGTTATTAATTGTTTCTATGATTTGTTCTTTAACTAACTGGTATTGGGGAATGGTATTGTTTAATTTCCAATTAATTTTCGATTTACCTCTCCATGTTCCCTTACTAATTATTATTTTCATTGCATTGTGATCTGAGAAAGTTGTATTTATTATTTCTGCTCTTTTGCACTGGTTTGCAATGTTTTTATGTCCTAATACATGGTCAATTTTTGTGAATGTACCATGTCCTGTAGAAAAGAAGGTATATATTTTTTTGTCCCTATTTATTTTTCTCCACATGTCTACTAACTCTAATTTTTCTAAGATTTCATTTACTTCTCTTACCTCTTTGTCATTTATTTTTTGGTTAGATTTATCTAGTTCAGATAGAGGAAGGTTCAGGTCTCCCACTAGTATAGTTTTTCTATCTATTTCGTCCTTGAGTTCCTCTAGTTTTTCCTTTAGAAATTTGGATGCTATGCCATTTGGTGCATATATGTTGAGTACAGATATTTCCTCACTGTCTATACTGCCTTTTATCAGGATGTAGTTACCTTCCCTATCTCTTTTAACTAGATTTATTTTATAATTTGCCTTTGTTGGATATCATGATTGCGACTCCTGCCTTCTTTTTGTCAGTTGATGCCCAATAGATTTGGCTCCACCCTCTTACTTTCACCCTATGTGTATCTACCTTCGTCATGTGTGTTCCTTGTAAACAGCATATGGTAGGGTTTTGAATTCTGATCCACTCTGCTATTTGCTTGCGTTTTATGGGTGAATTCATTCCATTCACATTCAGAGTTATGATTACTTGCTTGCATTAAAGAGAGCTGGTATAGTGTTTTGTTAAATTACTGTTCTCATATGAAGTGAGGGGAGACATTAGTTATGGATCTTTTCTGAATTTGCTGCTTTGCATCATTTAGTGTATTAATGGTGTACAATCTTTTTGTGTCACATTAGTTACTGCTTGCCTTTTTTGGGGATGGGATTCTTTATATTATAAATAGATTGGCTATTTCCCATGTTCTCTTTTGAGGATTCTCTCTGCTCCCTTTTTCACACTTCTTTAGCAGGATGTAACTGGGATCCTTGAACTTTAAAGATAGATATATATATATATATATATATATATATATATATAAATAAACATAAACACATAATTTATTTTTTATAATTGATTGTATTTTATTTTTTTCATTTTTAAAAACTTTATCTTTGTAGGACTATATAGAGTTCCTCAGCTCTCCAATGGGATACATGACACAAAAAGAGTCTTGTTTAATGTTATGTAATTGGTTTAAAATTCTTTTTTATTCTTTGCAGTACTTTGATTCATATATTTTTAAAAATTGTCCTTTGCTTTTTTTTTTACTTTGTAACGTTCTTTTATTTGTTCATTTTCATACATTATTCCTTGGAAATAAATATCATTTTCTTTTCCTTCCCCTCTTCCCGCCACCCCACCCATAACTGACGGGATTCCACTGGGTATCACATGTGTCCTAGATTCGAACCCATTTCCACATTTTTGGGATTTGCATTAAGGTGTTCATTTAGCGTCTCTCCTCAGTCATGTCCCCTCAACCTCTGTAGTCCAGCAGTTGTTTTTCCTCGGTGTTTTTACTCCTACAATTTGTCATCTGCTTGTGGATAGTGTTTTTTTCTCCTAGATCCCTGCAGATTGTTCAGGGACATTGCATTGACAACTAATGGAGAAGTCCATTAAATTCGATTGTACCACAGTGTAACAGTCTCTGTGTACAATGTTTTCCTGGTTCTGCTCCTTTCGCTCTGCGTCACTTCCTGGAGGTTGTTCCAGTCTTTATGGAATTCCTCCAGTTCATTATTCCTTTGAGCACAATAGTATTCCATCACCAACATATACCACAATTTAGCAATTTAGCTGTCTGCCATTCTTGCCCGGAAGTCGTCCTTTGCTTTTAATTGTTGAGTAAAGATATAAAAACATTTCTGACATTTCTGGATTCCATTCTACCTATTTTGTCATTTTTTATCAGACCTTATTGTGTTCAGATTTTCTGTCATGTATAGTGACTAGGTGTTGATTTAATCTAAATTATCTTTTGTTAGTTTTCAAATAAATTGTTTTCTATTACCACTCTGCTATGATAGTATCTGACTTATGTTTACATATTTAACCTTTCTACCCATGATCCTTAATATGGTACAAGTTGCAACATGTATCATTCTGTTCAAGCCCTTAAATAATTTACACTGTTAGACCTATGGGAGAATGTGTTCATCCGTGATGGCTGTTAAAGATAACAGCTCTTGAATTACTTTTGGTATAGTTAATCTTTCAGAGTAGTATCATCAGACCAAAAAAAAACGATTAAACAAATTCAAGACTAACCATGGCTGTTATCTCCTTTTCCAAATCATTAGAAACACTAGGTTTCATTATTAGGTAACACTTACCTAATACTTTGTGTTAAGTGAAGATTTTCCGTATCTTTAGATTCTTCATTTTTCTCTTCTTTAGAATTAAATAAAATAATAATTCTTAAAGTTTTGGGACAAGTCACTAACCTTCTGTTCTTATATTTTTAATATTTTGTGGATTTTTAATGAATTATAGTAGTTATTTTAAAAGTTGGCATTTAATTTAGCAAATGATAAAGTAGGAAGAACCAGAATTTAGGATACTTGGACTTTTTTCTTTGATTGTTTGACTTTGGTTGTTATTTATGTTTTTTGGGTTTCACTTTTCTCAGTAAAGCGAGGGGGTTGGACTAGATAACTTCAAAGAGCCCTTCCAATGCTAACATTCTGTTATTCTACAGAGATAGTTTTGAGTTATCTTAAGAATTCAATTAACTAGAAGATCTTTATGTGATGATTCTTTGAATATCAGTACCACAAGGAACATAGTGCCATAATTATAAACATCCCAAGGGACAAATTTTATCAAGCACAGTTTTGTCAATGTCTTTGAATCCTTTCAACCTGAATTTTTCAAATTGCAATCCCATCTCCAATAATAAAACCAGAAGTTTACCCATTGTACTGAGGACTTTTGAGAGCAATTAGAGTAACTCATAGTACAAAATCTAACCTAAAAAAAAAAAGGCTACTTGATTCACATTAATATAAAAATATCTATAATGCCATATCACAGTTTTGAGAAGAATCTTCCTTTTAATAGACTTTTAATGTAATGTTGACTATTCCTGTAACAACTTGTAAAGCTGAATGCACTTCCAAACTTTATTTTGGGTAGACATGATTCTGTGAGTCATACTATCTGAATGCATGAGGGCCTACAATTTTAATTAGTGCTTGTTCATAGATCTTCATTTTCATCTGACATCTGTTGGCTTCATAAGTGTGCATATATCATAATTTTCATCCCCAAATTTATCAGTTACATTGTAAATTTCTTTTGTGCCATTGACATGACTAAGTTTTGCAAAATAATACTAAAAAAACTACTGTTAACATCAGTTATACAACATATATGGTACAAGTATAAACAAATGAGCAAATCTATTATATCTCTTGCTTTTATCTTTGCAATTACAGTGCAAAACAGGAAGATATTAGCTTCTCACCTGATCAAGAAGGTCTGCAGTTACGTATATAATTCTTAACATTATATTACCTGCAAATGATGCCAGCAGTGTTTCTTCTTTTAAATGAGACTTTTAACAATTAGCAGTTCTGTAAGCAACTTTACGTGAGTCATGCAGACCTTTCGTTATTACGTTGTTTAAAAAGTTTTTTCTTGCTTATTAAAAAACTTAGTTTTCTCTGGAAAAGTTTCCCTTTTTTGCTAGTGTATTCAATTAGCTATAATTTAAAATGTTTTCATTTAATTAATTTTAATACTGTATAGAATAGAATGCTATTTTAAAAGAAATTATACAGACATTATGAAGGTCAGTATTTGTAAATTCTAATATAAATACAGTGGATTATATTTTCTAAATTTTTGTTTTATGTTTCTGTAATTTCTACCACTTCAGATATCTCTCTTGTTCAGTTACCCAGTGAATTTCTCTTCAAAATGTTTATGTATTATTCAAAATAAAGGGATATTATTTTAGTGAAAAATTAGAATAACTTGAAATTGAAAAGTTAAACTGTCTCAGTTATTTTAATTTTTAAAAACCTTTTTTTTTTTGAGAAATCCACTTATTTTCTACTTAAATATTGAGAACTAAACTCATTCTGTCACTTATTTCTGTACTATGTTTAATTTGGAGTTGATATACTTTTCATTAAGATGCAATAATCAGCATAATACACATTTTTTTCTGTCATGAGCCTGTGCAGACTGAAGATATTGTAACATATCTCTTCCCACAAGGAGATAGAGATTTGACACGTGGTTTCTTAAATTTGACCTCGTTTATACATGTTGTTTTAAAATAGTTACTGCACTGCATTCATTGTTGACTGGAGTAAATTTGCAAGATTAGACTTGATTACAATGATTTGATTTGAAATTAATTTTCATTGAAACAGTACATATAATTTTGTAGGAATTGTAATTTAAAATACCCTATTATTTTGACTGTTCTTTTGTGCAGCTTTTTTTCTTTCAACTTGAGAGTCTTCTTTTTTTTGTTCTCTGGATCTTGGTTTAGTTTTTTAAAATGTAGAGTTTATATGTATGTTTCATTCCTTTAATTTTGCTTTCTTTGCATTAAGTTATATCTTTTGCTATTTCTTTATATTCCTTTTGTATTTGGTTTTTAAAGACAAAATAACATTTCATTACATTGTATCCAGATTTGTTTTTATAGGTTGGTTTATAAAGGCATTCTGATTTATAATTCCACATGAAATATTATGGTGTACTTTTCCAAAACCTCTATAGGCTGAACAATATTCTTTATCATTCTAGTTTTACTAGTTGGATTTGTGTTAGTTGCTGCCTCAAAGTTGTTTTACTTTTTTTTTTCTAATTAGAGAAGTTGAGCAAAGTTGCAATTCCAGTTTTTCCCTTTGTTATTGGTTTATTTCATTTAACTATTTGCCCATTAAAGGTTGGCTATTATATCCTTATTAATTTGTAGCAGTTCCTTAAAAATTCTTGTTAGTTAGACATAAATATTTAATAGCTGTATTTATTTTGATTTTTTTAAATCTTATATTTTTTAATCTCTCCCTCTCCTTTCCCCCTTCACTGTAAAGCATCCCTTATAACAAAGATTAAAAAAACTTTTTAATTTTTGCAAAATTAGCCAATGTGTCAATTCATTAAATATATATTGAGCTATTATGTCTCTCTACCTAAGCAGTGAAGGAGAAATTCATATCTTCAACTTTTATCAGGCATCAAATTTGCTCATTACACTTGTAGAGTACTCATATTTTGTCTTTGTTTTTACATTGTTCTAATCATTATGTATATTGTTTTCTGATTCTATTTAAAATAGATCTATATTATTACACACAAATCTTTACAAGTTTCTTAATTCTTATATTCATGTACCAGTGTTTATCTGTTCCCTAGTTGTTAGGCATCTACTTTGTTTTTAGTTCTTTACTATTGTGGAAAGTATTGCTTTGGATATATTTACTTACTTATTTATTCATTCATTCATTCATTTATTTTGACCCTTACCTTCTGCCCTTAGAATCAGTGCAGTATATTGGTTCTAAGGTAGAACAGTGGTAAGGGCTAGGCAATGGGGGTCAAGTGCCTTCCCCTGAGTCATATAGCTAGGAAGTGTCTGAAGTCAGATTTGAACCTAGGACCTCCTGTCTCTGAGCCTGGTTCTCAATCCACTGAGCTGCCCCCTGGATATTTTAATATATATCAGACATTTCTGTATTGGATCCCTGTTGTATAAACACCTGCTCTTGGGATTGCTGGGTCAAAGGATTGGAATTGTAATCATTTGTTTTTAGTATGGTTCCAAATTACTTTTCTGAGTGATTGAGCCATGGATGTGTGTCTCTCTTCCTTCCCTTAACATTGGCTTTTTACATTTTTTATTGTGTATGTGAAGTAACTCAGTTGTTTTAATTTACATTTTCTTTTTTAGTAGTTTTATATGATAGTTAATAGTTTGTAATTCTTTTGAGAACTCGATTAATTTCCTTTACCAGCTGTCTTTTAGGGAACAACTCTTGTTCTTATTTGGTAATTCTCTCATATGTTTGATTATCAGACTTTATCATAGAAATTTAAAGTAAAACTTTTTTTAATTGATTAGGATGAACTGAATTTACTAAAGCATGAGGATATTGATAACCTGAATTATTTTCTCTTGTCTAATTGCTATTGGTAGCATTTCTAAAGACTATGTTTAATAAAAGAAGGAATAAAAAAGAATCCATGTTTTGTCTCTAAAACTTATTGGGAAAATTTCTAGTGACAATTATGTCTTTTTCAATCTCTTTTTTTCTCTCTTTTTCCCACCCTCTTCCTCTTCTCCTTCCTCTCTATCTTCCCTTCCTATACAGTATGAGGGAAAATAAAAATAGTAAAAGGGACTGAATGTGCTATTTCTGTAATATAGGGAACTCTTGGATGAAGAAATTCTTTCTACCAATGTAGATTCTCATCTCCTCTACATTTTATAGGCTTAGAGAATTGTCTAGAGTCTGAGAGATTAATTGCTTTGCATAGGGGTCAGTGTGTGTCAGAGGCAAGACTTGAACACAAACCTTGATTTCTTACTGTTTCTCTCTTCCTTCCCCTTTTCCAGTTATGTGAAATCTTTGACAATTTTATTTTGATCTTAAAAATTATTTTGTTCTATATAATACTAAAAATTAATAATAAAGAAATTTCTAGTATAAAATATTTACTATATTATGTTACATTGATTTTCTACTATTAAACATAGACCCTAGAAACATTTGAAGACCTTTATGAACTAATACAATTAAAAGCAAAGAAAACAGACTAGGGAGTGAAAGATACATAAAAAAGGATACCAATAATGTAAATGAAAACATATAGATCAGCTGAACTGAGATTGGGACAGATGGTACAATGTATATTTTTTTCTTGGTGGAGAGGTGGATAACCTGCGTGCAAAATGTCAGTCATTTTTTGATTGTTTTTCTTTCAAGGGTTCTCTGGGTATAGGAATAGTTCAGAAATGACTGGTTTAAAATTCAAAAGTCTTCCATAAAACTTGGAAAAAAAAGATCCCTAATAAAGTAATTTGGGCATATTTGTTAATTTTCTGGTCTTTTTCTTCTGATTCATTAATCTGTTTTTGTTCTGGACTGAGGTAGTTTTGATTATCACTCATTATAGCTTTATTGTATGTTTTGAAGTAGAATGTTGATATTCTATTACCCCTCTCCCCATTGATTCTTTCTTAGTTATTTCATTACCATTTTGTCCAGGTCTATAAAGTAACCTTTTAGTATTTCCATAAGTATTGTACATAAATTGGGGAATTATTGACTTGTTATTTTGATTCATTCTTGCCACATTCAAGGAAATTTTCTCTAATTTGTTTGTGTTAGTTTTTATGGATCTTGTTAAGCGAATAAGATGGGTAGGATTTCATCAGAGGGTATTTGGGGAGAGGTTAAAAGGGAAGACATTTTAGAAACAGAATGATTTGAATGAAAGTTTGAAGGTGAGATAGTTCACAGTATTTTTAAGGAATAATAGAGTTTTTCTTTGCCTGGGAGCAGGCTAAAGAAAGAAGGTAGCACATTTTTTCTCCTCTTTTCAATAGGATCTGATTTCCTAGAACTATGTCTGTTTTCTCTCCCTTCCTGGCTTCAATGATAGTTTCCAAAGAGATTTGGCTTTAGTACTATGCGTTTTTACACTTTTTCATGCTACTAATTGAATTTGCCATGTTTGGTTGAATAATAACTGGCATATTTTATATTATGAGTTCTTTATAATTTCCAAAGCATTTGCTTCACAGTTACTCAGAGGCAGGTAATGTGCATATTAACTACATTTTGCAAAAGAGGAAATTCAGACTCAGTTGTGAGTTGCCAGTGGTCATATAGCTAAAAGCTGGTATTGGGACCTTGAACATGTTTATTTTTATTCTAAGTCCAGTGTCAATTTACTTGATCACATTCATCAGACAAATGACTCGCTTGGCATTTCTCCATTGTAATAATTATATAAACTGTGTCCTCTTGCCTGAGTTTTGTATCACTCCTTTATCTCTGCTTCTTATGTATACTACCACCATCCAAGTAGTCACCTATATTTGTAAAACTACTACCACAACAAAGACAAGCAGGAAACCAAAGCAGCACTATCCATTAGATTGCTGGGAAGGTTTTCAGTTTGTTTCAAATTACTTCCTCTTCTCTTAGTAAAAATTTATTAAATGACTATATTTGTCAGGTTCTGTGCTAAGCAATGGGGATATGGGGGAAAAAAAAAAAGACAAGATAGCCGCTGCCCTTAAAGAACTCACAATCAAATTTGGGAAGTAACAGGAAAATGACGATGTGTGTGGTCAAACTGATACATAGAATAAATTGGGAACAAGCAATTTAGGAAAGGCCCTAGAATTGAACCATCAGAAAGTCTTCCTGTAAAATATGGGATTTTAGCTCAGACTTACAAAAGCTAGAGGAGCTTGTAGACTGACTTTCTCTCAGAAGTAGATTCGAGGTGTCTCATATCAGCCCCAAATAAGTATAAATAATACAATTTTCTGTCATTTAAGCTTAGATTTGGTTCTGTGATCTACATGTAATAGCTTAGACTGTTGCTAAAAGGAAAAGATAAATATATTTCAGTTCATTGATAAAACCAGAACTTTAATTCAGATTTTTCCATAAAGTATATTACCAATATGCTGTTAACAACTTTTTGTTTTGTTCAGTAGTTTTCTGTAATGTCCACCTCTTCATGACTCTGTTTGGGGTTTTCTTGGCAAAGATAACTAGATTGGTTTGCCATTTCCTTCTCCAGCTCATTAGGATATGGAATTAGATTAGGAAATGGAGGCAAATGAGGTTGGGTGACTTCCCCAGGGTCCCACATCTAGTAAGTGTCTAAAGGCAGATGTGAACTCAAGAAGATGATCTTCCGGATTCTAAGCCTATTACTTTATCCATTGTGTAGCCTAGCTGCCTGTTACCTGGGAAGTTAACTTCCTTTTTTAAAAATATCTTATTGAATCCTATTTTTTAATATCACTCTCACTTTCCATTGATTACTAGTCTTTTCTCTCCACCCCCTCCTTATAAATAAATATTATCAAACAAAACAATTAAAGACATTGACCACAATTTTATGCATCAGTTTTGTGCCTCTAGCACAGTGATGGGCAACCTTTTGAGTTTGGTCAGAATTTGCCAAAAAGCAGAGCATAACTTGGGTGGTGTGTCACTGAGAAAAAAACACCACAATTTCATGATATTTATAGTTTAAATAACAAAAATGTATTAATTGTAATATATAACTATATTTAAACCCAAAAACTAATTATTTAAGTAGTGACTTCTTTGTTCATCTGTCAGTCAGTTTCTTTTGTAGGTCTTGATATTATTTAACTTGTGTGGGGTTCTGTGAACTAAGATAAGTGAAGGAGAGGGGGAATTCTTTTTTTTTTTTTAAACCCTTCCGTCTTGGAGTCAGTTGGCTCCAAGGCAGAAGAGTGGTAAGGGCTAGGCAATGGGGGTCAAGTGACTTGCCCAGGGTCACACAGCTAGGAGAATTCTTGACTTTTTTGTTGCTGAATTTCATTGGCTAAATCTTCAATTGAGGGTTGGTATTTTGTACACTTTAAGCCCAAGCAAGCACTACTAACTTCATCTGTCGATCTGTTTCTTTTTTTTGGTTTTGATAATATTTAACGCTGAGAATTAGGTCTCACAAAAGTACATAGAGGGAAAAATTGTGAGTAAAGCCACTGCTATATTTTTCAGGGTGCTAAAAGTGTCTGGTAATGGGTTCTAGGCACTCCTCCGTTGCACGTAGGCTGATGCCCCTCCCAGTCTTTCACACTTGACCTGGCCCCACTCCATCCCTCCCCAGCTGGCTGTCCCAGGGTCGCCATGGGGGTGCCATGAGAGCAGCAGCTGCCACCTGCCAGCCTGCCTGCCCTAGCAGTCTGGCAGCTACTTGCTCCTCCTCACCCCCACACCGGCGTGTGGAGCAGCCCTCCTCCTGGGCCAGTCTGGGGCATGACCATGGCTGTGGGTGCGAGGCTCCCCGGCTCCGAGGCATACAGAGCCCATATGTGAATGCGTGTCATCGAAAATGGCCATGCATGTCAGTGCTGATATGTGTGTCATAGGTTCGCCATCATGGCTCTAGCATGTTATCTTTGCCCACAGATGGGAAACATGTTTTACTCTCATAAAGTCTTCTGAGATCATCTGCAATTCATTTCTTTAAAGAAAAAAATGTTTTGGATGATAGTAGAAGCAAGTTTCTCACATTTTGGTATTTCCTCAATTTCTTTTGATTTACCATCTAACCATTGGATAACTTTTTTTAAAAATGTAAACACTGTTTTGTGTCTCAGAAATAATGTGGTTGGTCATTAGCTTTTACTGACATGTCCAAGCATATTTATTGTAAGCAGTTAAATTTTAAGGCATATACATATCTGCTTGTTTTATCATATTTGAGTTTTCAACATTTAATGTAGTTGCAGTGAATCTTAGAAGTTAACTACTTTATGTTGAACACAAGATATGTGTTTATGGATTTAATTTGGTGTTTAAGTATATTACATATTTTGTTTTTCACTCAGGAGAATCCTACTATAAAGTAAGATAATTGAGAGGTTGAAGAATAAGACTTAAGACAGAAAATGTCTATTCACCTTCTCTTGTCCCTGGAGATATGTCATTATAGTACATGTATATTCTTTAAATCTTGTTAGGAAATGCTGAGTGTTTTCTTAGCCCTCTTTCAGTAGTTTTACAGAGACAATTCCCTCTCTCCCCACCCCTCAGTTACCCTGTATTGAATCTCTCATCTCAGATTTCATGCTGGTGTCTTCATAAATGCTTTCAATTCTTACACAAAATGCAAAAATTATCAAACTAATTTACTTTGTAAAACTACAGCTTGCTTTGATAAATGAAATGAGAGTTTTTAATGTTTTACTTTTGTGATTAATTTTTTTTTTCTGATTTTCTCACAGGTCTTCAGATTGCTCCATTTTAATTTTCAGTGCTGACCTTCCTTCTCCCTTAAGTTATTATAAACTTTTTTTGCTGCTGTGTATACAAGTGAAGATGTCTCGAAGTCCTGATGCAAAGGAAGACCCTGTGGAATGCCCCCTTTGCATGGAGCCCTTAGAGATTGATGATATCAACTTTTTCCCTTGCACTTGTGGCTACCAAATTTGCCGTTTCTGTTGGCATCGTATTCGCACTGATGAGAATGGACTTTGTCCTGCTTGCAGAAAGGTACATATTGTATTGGTAACTGCTTACATTTTTCATGTTGGTGAATCAACAAGTTAGTAAACTCAATCTTGATCATGGGAGTGGGAGGGGAATCTGTATTTATCTTCAACTGAAGTTAAAAGTAACAGCATAAGTCCTAAATCAATACTGGGTGAGTAGAAATAATACTGTATTTTAGGAGTTAGGAGATCCAACTTCTGGTCCTGGCTCTGTAACCAGCTATAGCTGTGTGACTTTGGGCATCTCACTTAAACTTTGAGCTTCAATTTGCTCATATAAATAAAATGAAGGATGTTACACACTTTATTTTAATGACTACCTCTCAACTTTCTTTCTCTTTCCTTTCTCTCCTCTTCTCTTTTAATGTTTTCTGTATTTCTCTTTACTCTCTCTCCTTTCATTTGTCCTCTTTTTCTATACTAAACTAGGCTAGTGTTAGAGATAATTACTAAGATCCTTACTCTTGTTCTTATTGTCATACAAACCAGCTATTGAACAGTATATAATGACTTATTAATAAAGGATTTTTTGCTTTGGTATTGAAATATTTTGCTGATAAGATTCAGATCAGGATAAGTTTTCTTTATTCATGAGGCTATTAAAAGGGTTTTGTTTTTGTTTTTGTTTTTTTGGCTTATAAGAAAATCCTAAATTATACCCCTTTTGAGAGTTGCTAAAATAATGTAGTATTAGATTTTTATAAAGCTCTAAATTCTTGATAGAAAAGATGCCTTAGAAGTCCTCAAAACAACCCACTTTTGTGCTTGTTTGGTTTATTATAATGTATGATTTATTAAGGGTGATTAAATGATTGTGGAAGTGCTTTGAAAATTATAAATGAGTAATAACTGAAAATCGTGTACATATTGAAATATTTGCATTTAAAACTCAAATTTTAAAGGACTTTGGAGATCTACCCAGTAATTTCTTTCCCTTTTCTGGGATTAAAAAAAAAAACCATAGTGATATTTAAAAATTTCATTAGTTAGAATAGGTTTGAGAAAGATTATTGAATTTTATTCTCCTGAACCTGATAGATTTAATAGTCTCTTTATCTTTTGACGTGTAGTATTATGAAATGAAGTCTTTGAGAAAGAATAAAGTAGTCATTTAGTCACTTAAGTAATCACTAGTGGAAAGCAAAATCAGTTGGGGAAAATGGCAAAGAAAATGTTAATTGAAGATCATCCTGGATCTGTCACCTCCTATATCCAAGCTTTTGTCAAGGCTTGCTGATTTCACCTTTTCAACATCTCTCTAATACACTCTCTTCTCTCCTCTGACACTGTTGTCACTCTATTGCAGTCCCCTTATCACTTCACTCCTTGATTATTGTAGTAGCTTGCTGATGAATATACCTGTCTCAAGTCTCTTCTCTAATCCATCCAATATTTAGCTAGTTTCCCACCTTGTATGTTAGATCATTTCACCAATCCCCAACTCCTGCCCCAACTCAGTAGATTCCAGTGGTTCCTTATTTACCTCTAGAACAAAATGCAAAATCTTCTATTTGGTATTCAACAAACTTCCATAAACTATCCCCCTCAGACCTCTTCATTGTTCTTATATCTTACTCTCCAATCCAGTGACAGCCTCCTGACTGTGAATAAGACCCACCCTCTCCTAGCTTTAGGCATTTTCTCTGGCTATCCTCATGCTTGGAATACTCTTCTTCCTCTGCCCTGAATACTGACCTCTCTGGACTCCTTTAAGTCCCTTCTAAAATCCCACCTTCCACCAGATGCCTTCCCCAACCCCTCTTAATTCTAGTGTCTGTTAATTACTTCTTGTTTATCCTGCATGTAGCTTACTTTGTATATAATTTTTTGGCACATTGTTTCCTCTATTAGATTTTAAACTCCTTGAAGGCAGGGACTGATTTTTATACCTTTCTGTATCCCCCAGCACTTAGCAAAGTGTCTAGTACATAGTAGATACCTAATAAATGTTTATTGACTAATTTTTTTATTTCCATAAATGAACCTTAATGCATCCTCTTTTTTTCCCCTTACCTTAATAGTAAGCTGCTTTAGAAACTTGAGCCACAGAACTTTGATTTCACTGATACAGGGAACTATGAGGAAATTTCCTTTTAGCAAAGCACATCAACAAGGACTAGGTTGACTCTCCAGTCTACAACTTCTCATTAATAAATGATTTTTTGCCTCATTCCTCACAGAATTTTGGCAGGGAAAAGAGAGTGAAAATTATTTCCATTGCTTTTAAAAATCAAAGTAAGTTTGTCTTATTTGGAAAATCAGCAGAACAGTCAGTCAGTCTGTGGCATTACTAGGCAGCCCCCATAGAGAGTCACTGCTGTTTACTTGGAAAATGCTGGATTGTTTACTTAGGTCTCTGTCTTGGGTTCAATAGAAACTATATAACCATTAAATTTGGTTTTTGTAAGCCATATTTTTTTCCCTTTTCTGATTATGTCTTTATTGGAACTATAAAGGATTTATCTATCTATCTATCTATCTATCTATCTATCTATCTATCTATCTATCTATCTATCTATCTATCTATCTATCTATCTATATTTGCTGACAAGGTAGCATGTTTTTTCTTGCAGAAACTCATACAATTTTAGTGTTGGAAGGTGTCTTGGAGATAATTTTTTCAAATCTTACTATATTGCTTTAAAAAAGTGTTGTAAAGGTGAATAATGGTCTTAAAAAAACATTTTCTGGTTTTTGCATATTTCTGAATCTAGTAAAGACACATAGTTCTAGTTCTGTCATCTTCCAAGTATTTTTGTGATCTAATCAAGATGAGTTTCATTCATAATCTGATATTACTTTCTAATAGACAACTATCTACATCATTTAATCAACTGGAATTCTCTGATAAAATGTTAATAAATCTAAATGATAAGCTTTGTAAACTGCTAGATCAGATTTAGAAGCATCTGAAATAAAAAATCGTTTAGGGAAGATGGTTTTATCTTCTTAGATGTTGCATAAACTGTTACACAATATCTTCCTTTCTCTTTTCTTATAATTCACTCTCCAGGTACAATACATAATTGTGAAAATATCTTCATGGTCATGTTTGGAATTAACTAGATATTTAAAGGAGAATTTTGATATAAACTTAAGCACGTCCTTTTCCATATTGCTAGAATCGCCTAATTCAGAGTATAATTATATAAAAAATTCCATCCAGATTATCTCAATTTACTTGGAGTTTTCCTCTCCTTTTTATAAGAATAAAAGAGCTTTACTCTTGTAAGGCTTCCATTATTTCTGATTACTTTTTTTTTTTTAGAATACTGACATTCCAGTGGGTATTTTATGATGACCACTCAGTGGTTAATTTGGTGGACATTTTAGACATGTCCTGTGTGACTGGTGCTGGGAATGCCCTGAAGAAACTTACATTTTATTCTGGGATTAAATTAGAAAGATAGGAAAACAGACATTTCCCCTTGAATTGTTGGAAAATAAGGAGAAATTTCATTTCTATGAAAGGGAGAAGAGCTATAGCATAATAGTTTGAAGTAATGTCAGGATTACATTGAGTTTTTTTAAAGAGAAGGAGACTTGGACATGTCTTCTGCATTAGGGAAAGAGGTAGTGGATAGAGACTAAAAATGAGTCAAAAGGCAAAGAGAAACTAGAAGAAAGGGGGCCAAAAGGAAAAATAGAGTGTGATGGTTTTAGCAAGAAGGGTCACTTTTTGGTCAGATACTAGAAATGAATGTGATGGACAAGAGTTGGATTAGAGGAGAATGAGTTTGCAAACCTCTCTTTTCAAAGCAAGAGGTAAGGTTCTTTAGAGGGAAGAAATGAAGCTTTAAAGAGGTAGAATATGATGGATGAGAGAAGAAGTTTTGAAATGGCTATTATAGAAATATAGAAAAGAGATAGTCCTAAAAGAACTAAGGTGTTTGCTGTGCAGCACAAAGAACTAAGTAGAGATTAGATCACATAAATGTGGAATGAACTCAATTGGCAATTCTTTCATCTTCTTCTGAGGAGGAATGGAAAAAGTGGATGAAGTTGGAATTGGCAGTGTGTCCAACAAAGTACAAAGAGGCAAATAATTTGAGGGAAGAGAATAGTGAATCAATCAGTTGGTCAGTCATGGAGTCCATTCTTGAAGAAAGTGAGTCTGGAGCAAGAATGGTAGTTAAGAGATGAAAGAACAGAAAGGGTAGAGAGATTGGTAGTGATCATGAAAATGAAGAAGAGGATTAAGATTAAGACAGAAGAAGAGAGGAAAGGATAGAGAGCTTTGGAGGTAGTTTTAGTTATGGATGATAATTAAATTAAGGGTAAGGATGAAATCTACAAAATATTCACTGCTTTGTAGACAAGATTTGTAGATAGAGGATGCAGGTCTTGGAGAGATGGATGAATTGAGAGACATAAATGTTTGAAAGGACAGGAACAAACACACCCACGACCCACACCCACACATCCACAAGTTAGAGGCTGGAGAGGAAGAATGAGCTAGAAATGGAATTCTTTTGATAAGGAAGGTTATGATAGTGAGTAATCTGAATATCAGTAAACAATTAAGACCAAGACCTGGATTGGTTATGATTGGTTGATAAAGTGAACCCCAAAGAAGAAGGAGCTGTTGTGTAATGGTGTAAATGAAAGGAAAGGAAGTAGTGAAGGAAAGATATACTGTGCACCAGGCAATGTGCTGAGTGCTTTACCAATATTATCTCATTTGATCTTCAGAACAATCCTGTGTAATAGGTGCTATTAATAACCTCATTTTACAGTTGAAAAAACTGCAGCAAACAGAGATTAAGGAACTTGACCAAGTCACACATCTAGTGATTGTCTGAGGTGGTATTTGAATTTTCAGGTCTTTATGACCCAAGTATCTCAGCCCTTCTCTCCCCTCCCCTGCCCTCATCATAGAAGACAGATTTGTACATTTTAAGTGATGTCTTTCATGTTTCTGTTTTTCAATTTATTCTCTGGAGGTAACATTCTCAAATTATTCTTCAAGTTTTAAATCTGTAACTGTGTATGATGTTCTTGATTACTACTTATTTCACTAATTGTTAGTTCATGTAGTTCTTTCCAAGTTCTTTTAAAATAAATCTCCTCATTGTTTCTTATGGCCCGGTAATATTACATCACAGTCATATACTGTAATTGTTTAGCCATTCCCCGACTGATGGTCATTCCTTCAATTTATTGTTCTTTGCCACCACAAAGAGAAATGCTATACATATTTTGTACTAGATGGGTTCTTTCCCTTTTCCCCTGATCTCCTTCGGAAAGAGATGGCTAGGTTTAAGGATATGGCATAGTTTTATAAATCTCTGGGGGTAATTCCAAATTGCTCTCAACAATGGTTGGATCAGTTCATAGTCTCACCAATAGTGTTTTAGTGTCCTCATTTTTCCACACCCCCTCCAACATTTGTCATTTTGCCCTTTTTTCATTTTAGTCAGGCTGATGGGTATGAGATACCTCAGAACTGCTTTGGATTGCATGTCTAATCAGTAGTGATTTACGGCATTTTTTCATATAACTGTATGGCTTTGATTTCTATATTTTAAAAATGCTTTATTGATGCTCTCTTTTTTATTTTTGTCTCAGTGCTTCTTGCTCATTAACTGTATCAGGTTCCTGAATCAAACAAGTATAGTCAAGCAAAACAATTTAACATTGACTGTGTTGGAAAATATAGCTTATTCTACTCTGGTTCCTCCTCTTCCTCCTCTGTTGTTGTTGTTGTTTTTTTTAATGTGTTTTTACTGATTTGTTTTTTACATCATAATAGTTTTTCCCCCTTTTCCCTCTTCTCTTCCCAGAGAGCCATTCTAAATAAAAAATAATATTTTTAATTAAAAAAAAAGAAGAGGAAGTAATCAGTAAAACTGATCAATGCATTGAGGAAGTTTGAAAATTTGTACACGGTACAATACTTGTGGACCTTTCCACATCTGCAAAAAAAGCAAAATGAGAATGGTTTCTCATATCTTTTGAATCGTGCTTGTTCTCCATAATTTGTATCATTCATTTTTGATATGTGTATGTGTATATACGTGTGTTCTTGTTCCTTCCTTTTATATTATTGTAGTTACTTACATTATTTTCTTGGCTCTACTTCACTCTATCAGTTCATGTAGATTTTTCAAGGCTTTTTTGTATCACAGTAATCATTTCTCATGTCATAGTATTTATCACATTCACATAAAACAATTTCTTTAGTGATTTCCCAATTGATGGACTTCTACTTCGTTTCCAGTTCTTGTCTATCACAAAAAAATGCTTCTATATATTTTTTGGTGTTATTTGGGATTTTGTTCTTATCAATGATCTCTTTGGGGTTTAACTTTTATAGTAGAATCTCTAGATCAAAGAATATAATGTATTAGTAATTTTAATTTCATAATTTCAAATTGCTTTCCAAAATTATACTAATTCTTAGCTCCACCAACAATATTCTAATGTATGTCTTCCCATAGCTCTTCCAACATTGGCTATTTCTATCTTTTGTCATCTTTGGCAGTTTATGGAATATAAGTTGAAATCTCAAGGTTATTTTCATTTACATTCCTCTTATTAGTGATTTAGAGGATGGTCTGTCTTTTCTTAATTTTTTTTGATGGGTGGACAGAGATTACTATATTCAACATGGTTACAAAAAGTTGATTTATTGTTCTGTTGAAGAGGATAGTCTTCAATGACTTGATTTTTATCAGTATTTTAAACAACTTATGTAAAATGCTTAGATTTTATATTCTATTTAACAATTTTCCCTCTCCCTCTCCTCCCTCTCCCCTCTCAACCCTTACCTTCTGTCTTAGAATCATGTAAGGGCTAGACAATGGGGGTTAAGTGTCTTGCCTAGGGTCACACATATAGGAAGTGTCTGAGGTCAGATTTGAACCCAGGAACACCCCCCCCCCCCTTCTTTAGGCCTGGCTCTCAATCCTTTGGGCCACCTAGCTTCCCCCTTTAGCAGTTCTTTCATGAAATAGGTTTTATTGATGCCTTTTGTTCTTATATTAGTAGTTTAGGAATATCTTCCTCTCTTCAAACCGTTGGTCATTTCCTTTTTTTTTTAATAAAGAAAAATAAGAAGTAGAAATAGTTGATAAAATGATTATCTTAATATGGTATAAGTTTTCTTTGCTTAGAGCATCTCTTTCTCTACCACGCCCCTGTCCTTACTCCCTAATGCTTATTTGCCTAGAGAAGGGAGCTAATTTTCCTTTCTGATCTTCAGGGATGGGAGTGGTGATAGGGTGGGTTGGAAATATCATTACAGTTATTTAGAGTTTGGTTTCACTTTAGGGTTCTTTATTTGCATTATAATGTCCATTTTGTTCTTCTACTGAACTACATGTCACTTCATGCAAGACTCCCTATGTTTCCATAAATTTCTCATATTTGTTATTTCTTATGCCACAATGATGTTCTATTACATTTAAATGCCCCATTTTGTTTACTCATTCATCTGTGAGTGCACGTTTTCTTTTCAGTTCTTTGCTACCTCAGTGTAATTAAGAATATTTTGTTGAATGTATAAAATGTTTGGCAACTTCTAATTGTACCAGTGATTCTTTCTATTTAGTATCTAATTCATACTAAAGTAATAAAATTTATTTTGTTTTATGGATATAACCATATAGCCCTCTCAGGCTTATTTATGAATGGTATTGACTGATTTTCTGCCTTAAATGATCAAAGAATATAAAGAACCACTGTCTAGTTTGCTATTGATAGTTTAGAACTTTAAAGAGGGAAAGGACCTTAGAAATCACTCAGCTAAACACCTTCATTTTAAAAACAGAAATACTCAGGATTGAACATCTTGTTCCCCTTTTTTTTAACCCTTACCTTCGGTCTTAGAATCAGTACTTTGTATTGGTTCCAAGGGCTGGGCAGTGAGATTAAATGACTTGCTGAGAGTCACACAGTTAGGTTGTGTCTGAGGCCAGATTTGAATCTAAGATCTCCTGCCTGGCTCTCAATTCACTGAGTCACCTAGCAACACTCCTGCCTTTTCCATTGCTGTTTCTATTCCACTGCTCTTTTTTGTTTGCTGTAGTTTTATGTAGCTTGCTTAGTCTAACTATATAGAACAATGATAATGATAAAGCTTCTTTCCAATATAGTATCTTGAGGAAGGGAGAGACCTTTAATTCTTAAAAAAGAAATTTGGGGGGGGAGTTCCTTTAGAATCAATAAAAAATTAGATTATGCATTAAACTTTTGGGATTTAAGGAGGGGAATTCTTATGAGATGATTTATGTGGTTTTTGAGAAATAACTCATTTAGAAAACTGGCATGTTATTTGTGACAAATAATAGGGGCATTTATATCAGTGAATTAATGTTTGTGATTTTTGTCTTTAAAAACAAATTTCTAGCATTTATAGTGTTTTAAGGTTTTCCCACTACTGTACTTATGTTATCTCATTTCAGTCTTGAGACAAGTTTGAGAAGTAAATGCTATTATTTTCTTTTCTTTACAAATGGGGAAAATGAGGGTAATTGAGGTTAAATAACTTGCCTGGGGTCAAACAGCTAGTGTCTGAGATGAGATTTGAAACTAGTTCTTCTTGCATCCAAATCCAGCCCTCTTTTTACAATGTGGTTTTAAACAACTAAAGTAATATCATATGTATTTTATCACATCTTTCAGATGTGTAGAGTCCTTTTTTTAACCCTTACCTTCTGTCTTAGAATTGATACTAAGTGTCTGTGTAAGGGCCAAGCAATGAGGGGCAAGTGACTTGACCAGGGTTGCACACGGATTGAGGTCTTGACTTGAGGTCACATTTGAACCTAAGTAAGACCTTTCATCTCCAGACCTGGCTCTCTATCTGCTTAGCTGCCCCCGGTTTCTTGCTTTTTGAAACAAACATATCCTTGTTAAATTAACCATAATATGCATATATCCATGAAGAGAAAATTTTTTTTTTCCTTGGACTTACATTATCAAACTGAAGAGTTGATCATAGAAATACCAAGTTGAAAGCTTTTAGTAGTCATTTATAAGCTATTTCTACCTTGCCCTCTCTCACTGCTCACAAAGAAACCCTTTGTCATAATAAAGAAAAACTGTTAAGTAGGAAACAGCTAATGTAGTTTTTGAATCTGACCATATACCACATTTCATTTCAGGATCAGATGGTAAATAATTCTGTGCTCTTCATTGTACATCAAAACTTTACATTAGCTGGGAATTGTAGATTCTCCTTAGTAATTTTAAGTTTTTTCTTTTATAACACACATTAAGTCCTCGCTAGTTAGAACTTTATTTACTTTGGGATCTTCTTCCCCTATTTGTCCACTGCCTCTTGCATTTGAATCTCTTGACTTTGACCTTAACTCTTAGGACTTTGTAAACTTCCACCTTTTGATATCTTTAAATCTCAGAACTCTTTTGAGTAATTAAAAGTTTTTTGGATTATAGGTTTGGAAGTTGGAACTATTAACTTAAAATGGGATAGCTTTTAATGAGAACATACATAATGTTACTCAACCCTTTTGTGGTAGAATCCTAACATTCTAGTTCCTTAATGCAAATCTGTTAGTTGCGTTGGTCATATTTGTCATAAGATTCTTTGGACTAAGTTGTAATAAAGTTTTAAAATAAAAAAAAATTGTTTCAAAACAGTAGAGCTTTTGGAAACCAACAAACCATGGTAAATATTATGAGTGGCCCAACTTCTGGGTCCCTGGAGAATTCTGCAGAAGTTAGGCCAGTTACTAAGCAACCTGATTTACACGCATCCCATTCCAGGGACAGCTTTGACCACCTCCCACTAGCATACTAAGGAGGACCATTGGATTAGAAAATTTAGAACAATTTTAGAATATTAAAAATACCTTGGTTGATTGAGAATTTTGCTGATTATTTTTGAAACAACTCATTCCAGTTCTTTATAAAGTTGAATTGGCTATGAAAAAAAAAGTGTCTAATTCTATAAGGGAGCAAACAAGAACTTAAAAGTTGGAAAGAATGATAGGGTAAGGGAAAGACAAGTTTGCTTCATACGTCCTGTGAAAGAGGAGCAAGAAGAAAAGTAAAATGTCACCTTTAACTTTTCCTTTTCCTATAGCATTGGTTGAACCAGGTTTCTTACAACATTAGACAAAAGACTAATAGTTGGAAAACACTTGTAACAAAGACCTCCGTGGGATGCTTAGATGATATCTTTTATTAAAGCTAAGTTATAGGCACCATCCTCAAAATGTTTCCTGTTCTTCATGTTAATATCCCCCACTTAGTCTCTCTTCCTGTCTTCTAGGAGGTTTCCATCATTTCTCAACTAATGATTGTTCTCATTGTCACTGGGTCTCTTTATGTGCAATTTCCAAATCTGTAGTAATATTCTTTTGAAAATTTTCTTTATTTGATCCTTCCATTCCCCCAAACTATTGTTTTATATTATTATTGCTATATATATATTGTTACTGCCAAATAGAAAAAAACTATTTGTATTGCTTGCTTCTTTGTTCTCATCTATGTGCTTTTCCAATTCTTGTAGTGTGGTTTCTGTCTCTACCTCTCAACTTAAACCTCTCTTACCAAGGTGACCAGTATTGTCTTTATTTTCCTCAGAGATCTTTTCTCAGTTCTCATCCTTTTATTTTTAAATTCTTACATTTTGTCTTAGAAACAACGCTAAGACAGAAGGGCAGGGGCTAGGCATGTGGGGTAAAGTGCCTTGCCCAGAGTCACACAGCTAGGATGTATCTGAGCTCACATTTGAACCCAGATCCTTCCAACTCTATCCCTGGTACTTTAAATACTCTGATACTCTATATATTCTGGCATGCACCCCCTCTCCCACCCCCCACTTTCCCCTCCCTTTACTTCTCTTTAATCTTTGCCTCTTGGATATTCTCTCTTCTTTCTGAGTTTTTATGACATTGCTTTGTTGTGGCTCTTTTCAAATCAAACTACTCATTTTTTATTTATATTATCATTGTCTATATTGGCCCTCTATGGTGTCATACAAGTTTTCGGTTCTAGTCTTCATTTTGTTTATCTTTTTTCTTACTGATATCATCCAATTTCCCTTGGATTCAGTTATTATGTCTATGCATGTCACCATCAAATCTACCTATCCAATATCCCATATCCATCTTGAGTTCTAGTTCTGGATATTCAATTTTCTGTTAAAAATATCTCCCTGATTATTTCATAAACATTTTAAACTCATCATAACCAGTACAGAATTCACTACCTTTTGCCTAAACATTCTTCTACTTCCTAACTTCCCTATTTCTTTTTCAAATACTACCATTTATTTAGTCACTTAAGTTCCCATCTGGAGGTCCGTGCTTACCTTTTCATTGTCAGCCAATTTTTAATTTATAATTATTTCTTAAATCGTGTCAGTGTCACCTCTTCAACATTGATTGCCTTCATCACCTGCTTTCTGTATCCCACAACCACCTTAGTCTAGACTTTTTTTTTTTACTATTGCAATATTCTCCTAATTGGTCTTATATGTAGACTCTAGATCTCTGACTTGGTGTCCACATAGCTGTTAATTGATGTCACAAAATCATGGATGTGACCATGTTACTCCTCTTTTTCAAGAAGCTTTAGTGATTCCCTATGCAATTCACTGTTAAACATATCTCCTTGATATTCCACACACATTTCAAACTTCATATACAGTACAGAACTCATTATCTTTTGCGTAAATCTATTTCCCTTCCTAACTTCCTATTTCTTTTTCAACTGCTACTATTTAGAATACCACTACTTTTTGGCTTGGCATTCTTTATAGTCTGACATGACTTCCTTTCCACATGCCATCAGCTTTCTATAGTCAGCCTTCTGACCTTATTCAGCCGAAACTGTTCTTTCCAAAGTTAGCAATGATTTCTTAATCGTCAAATCTAGTGACCTTTTCTCAGTCTTCATCATTCCTATCATCTCTGTATATTTTTACACTGTCAATCATCCTCTTTTTCTTGATACTCTCTTCTCTAGGTTTTTATATCGCCATTCTCTCCTGGTTGTCTTTCTGCTTATATGACCAAATCTGCTCAGCCTCCCTTGCTGGATTTTCTTCCAGTTAATACCCACTAATTGTGGATATCCCACCAAGTTCTATCTTGGGACCTTTTTTTTTCCTTCTCCTGTATTATTTCATTTGTTGATTTCTTTAGCTGTCAAGGATTTATTTATCGTCTCTATGCTGATGATTTTTGTATATATTTATTCATCTCTAACATCTCTGTTGATCTTCTGTTTCACACATGCAGGTGCCTATTGAATATTTTCAACTGGATGTCCAACAGATATTTTAAACTTAACATATCCAGAACTGAACTCATTATCTCTTCTTCTCCCTTCTCTCCCAATTTCCTCCTACCCCCTTTTCCAAACTTCCCTATAATTGTCTAGGACACCAACAATCTTCCCACCTATCCAGGTGCCATCCTTGACTCATCACTTTCTTTCTCTATATCCAGTCTCCTTCTGAGTTCTGTCAAGTTACTCTCATAATGTCTTTCATAAACATCTCTTACATATATCCTCTTTACCTTTACTGTGGGAACCTCCCCCCACCCCCACCCCCACCCCCAGCTGCCTTCTAGTCTGTGCTTAGCACAGGGACTGCACATAGTAGGGGTTTAATAAATGTTTATTGACTGACTTTGTTGCCAGACTGGCCTACTTGCTATTTCCTGTATAAGATATTCCATGTCCCATTTCCATGCCTTTCCACAGGCTATTTCTCAATCCTCAGCTGACCTCCTCTCATTTCTTAGAACTCCTACTAAGCAAAACTTACTTCTCCCCTTCCCCTATACCTATCACTCTCTTATTTTATTTTGTGTACATCCTCTATTTCTTTTGTATATGTATCTCCTCAGTAGTACCATCTCATTTTTGTATTTGTATTCATAGTACTGAGTAGAATGCTTGACACATAATGGGATTTAGTAAGTGCCTAAAAATTGCTTTTATTAATCTTCCACTTTGTCCTTGAAGTTGAAAGGAACTTTAGATATCATCTAGTTCAAATCCCTTCATTTTAGAATTGAAGAAACTAAAGTCTAGAAGTTAAGTGACTTGCCCAACGTTATAAAACTAATGGCAAGCTGGCCAACTTGTTGACCACTGCTAGCCCTACCATTCATTAGAAGTATGAATTGAAAACTTGCCCGGTTTTCCTTAAATCATGTAGCTGATGGAATATCCAAGATATAAATTTATTAAAACATTTAGACAAAAGATCCTGTATGAATCTGTCCTTAATGTCATTAAAAACTGTAACAATACAGTCTTGTAAATTAAAGAGATCTGGTTACTATTTCTTTTAAGCTTTTTGTTGTTGTTAAAAGTATTGAGCAAAGGAAACTACCTGAGGATACCAAAGGTGGGTGTTATTTTTTTTCCCCTGAAGCATAAGTTAAAAGAGCTGTCTGTCCAGGCAGTTTCAGAAATAGTTTTGTAAAAAGTAAGTAAACATTGGCTCCTTTAACTTTATCCTATTCCAAGTTGCATTTGTGTTAACCGCCATATTTGCATCATGATTAAAGCCATATCCAGAAGACCCAGCAGTGTATAAACCACTTTCCCAAGAAGAACTGCAAAGGATAAAGAATGAGAAAAAACAGAAGCAGAATGAAAGGAAACAGAAGATATCAGAGAATCGCAAACACTTGGCCAGTGTACGTGTTGTACAAAAGAACCTCGTTTTTGTGGTAGGACTCTCCCAGCGTTTAGCAGACCCAGAGGTAAGCAATTTATAGGCCCTTTCCCCTCCAAAGACTCATTTCTTATGTTAGTCACACTTTTAACCTTAGACAAACTATGGAGTGTTCATTGTTTAGATATTTGTTTAGTAAATAGGCAAAAATCTTTAATTGATAGAGAACCTGATTAAATTACAGAGAATCCAGTTCTAGAGCCACCTTTTTAAGGAAGGTACAGTGAGGTAGCACTTGCTTTTCCACCTCCTCCTATATACCCTGACCCCTTATTTTTCTATAACAAGAATTAATGTCAGTTAATAGCAGCATTTCTGTTATATTAACCTACTTAAAATTGTAGCTTTTCAATATTGAATGTATCTGGAATCACTGTTAATTTTTACTCCATCTTCTACCTGTTCATGGTAGTGAAGGTAGGAAGAACTGCTTAAAGAAATAATATTCCCTGCAGAATTGTCCCTCATGTTGCTTCCTTTTCTTTATCTTACTGTTAGGAATAAATCCCTAAGAACCTTTAATACTTTTCCCTTCTTCCCCTGACATAGTTCTCTCAGTTCTATTACCCTTGCAGGTGGCATAGTGGATAAAGTGCTGCATCTGGAGCCAGGAAGCCCTGAATTCAAATCTGGCCTCAGACACTTACTAGCTGTGTGGCCCTGGGCAAGTCACTTCGCCTCTGCCTCAGTTTCCATATCTGTAAAATGGGGGAAATAATAGCACCTAATTCCCAAGGTTGTTATATGGGTCAAATGAGATAATAATTGTAAAGTGCTTGGCACAGTGCCTGGCACATAGGACTGTCTTGAGGTAAAAGTTACCCTCCTATACTTTGTCCTAATTAAATTACAGCTGGTGTAGTATATTGATTTGGCCACTATGTTTTAGGATCAGTAAGCTGAAGAGCACCTGGAGTAAAGCTACCAGCAAGGTGAAGGGATTCAAATCCTTTCCAGAAAGGGAGGATTGGACAAAGGAACTAACAACATTTAGCTTGAAGTAGAGAAATTTAAGGGACAATGAGAGCTGCCCTTCTGGTAGAGAGATTAGATTTCTTCTGCAGAACCAGAACTGTTTGCTGTAACTTGCAAAGATGCCGTAAATTAGGGCTTCTTACTGCAGTATATGGAATGACAGTTTCCTTGAGTTTGATGAAATTAAAAATAAGAATATTTGATCAGTTTCTCTTCTCTGTTTTAGTTCCTTGATTTGACAGCACATGCTTCTTCAAATGAACGATTATAAATGTGGTAAATCTGCATCCATCCTAGAGAGAGAGGAATATATAGAAGATAGATGTCTAAACCAATGATTTACTTAAGGATATTTTCTACATCCAGTTGAGGCCTCAAGAAGGCTGGAGAGGGGAGTGGATTGCTGCAATTCTTTAAATCTGTGTCCCAGTAGAGATGGTAGTATGGCAGCTCTAAAGATGGCTTCCCACTGTTTCTTTTTGTTTTAGGCAAAGTATATAAAGATATTCTACCTCCTTTTCTGCAATTTCAGCATGGTGTTTAGTGGAGCAAGATGTGGTCTGTGCTACCTTTGCTTCTAGATTTGCGCTTTGGGATCTTTGAGTGCAGTAATTAGTTGAAGGAAGATGAGAGAACAAAAGTGGAATGTAGTAAAACTCCCTATAGACATATCCTAGCAAGGGATTAAAGACCTTATTATTCATGTTGGTGTGTGTGTGTGTGTGTGTGTATGTGTGTGTGTGTGTGTGTGTGTTTGTGTAGTGTGTGTGTACATACACATACACATAATATCAAACAGTATTGTTTTGTTTACAGCCCTTAGAATGATAGATAGCACTTATATTTACCTAATTCCAAGACCCCAAACCATATCCATATATATGAAAGGGCACATATCCATAACGATATACATTATGAAGGCATCACAGAAGTTAAAGTTTTGTTGGTCTTGCCACAGACAGATTTAGGCTTGTTATAAAGAAAAAAAATTCCTGACAGACATTCTTCCTTGCTGGAGAACATTAAGGAAAGGCTATTTAATTGAGTTTGGTATAGAGGGGATTCTTGTTTGGGTAGGAGAGGATATGTACATTATACCAAGGTGGCTATTGAAGAAATGACCACAGATGGATAGAAATGTGTCTAGTTCTTATGATACCACCTTTAGATATACTGCATTATCCTGTTGGTATGAGAGCTGGCTTATTATAAGAACATATTTCCTTTAACATTATCAATCTAACTTGCTGGATGCCATTTGTTCTAAGATTTATGTTTCTATAGTTAGTACTTGACTCTCTTTACCAGGGTCTCTTGGCAAAAATAAAGATTAAAAAACTAAACAAATCAAATAATTTCTCCTTTAAAATCATTATTCCTTGGCAACAGCAATTTTTCCATATGATTTTTGATAAAAATCATTTTGGATAATTGGTAACTTTTGACATGGGTTTGACAGTGTTTTGATTTAAACTTTTTACTCATTAATTTTTAGTTTTACAAGTGAATAAAATTACATTCATTTTTTTTTTACTTCTATCCCCTTTTTAATAAAGATGAAATTTATGGGTGAATAAAACCCCCAGCTTATATCTTCTTTTTTTTTCCCTGTAGGTTTTAAAAAGACCAGAATATTTTGGGAAGTTTGGTAAAATACATAAAGTTGTCATCAATAATAGCACATCATATGCAGGCTCACAGGTAACTAACTATAAGGATTTTTATTACTATTTTTTTTGCACAGCATGACATAGGCTACTAGATGTTCTGTCCTCAAAAAGAGATAGTTCCTTATTAAAATTTATTTCTCTTTTGTATTATTGGTTTGGGAATGAATGAAATGTATCTTTTGGCTAAGAAATGCTAGTAGAATAGCACCCTCTGATGGTATACTGTAGGAAATTATTTTTATTTATAATGGGACCCACAAAGATTTCCTGTTTTCTTTACTAATGCAATTTAGAGGATGAGAAAAAGATTTAGAGATGGGAATTCAATCTTTTTATTGAAATTAGTTTTGAATACTTCTTCCAAGTAGCACAGTCTTCTAACATTAAAAATTTAGTAGTTATTTTAATAGTATTGCTATTAGGCAGATAACCTTAATTTTTTTCTTTAAGGTAAGACTTTACTGTGCCATATCTGTTTTTATTTCATATGGTTATATGAGAGGAGGGAGGATTGGAAATATAATCTGAATGATGTCATAAAAGGAATTTTTATTCTATTTTAAAATTTATTTCATACTTTAAAAATCAAGACCTCTGAACTTAATTTATTTTTTCCAGATCAAATGCTATTATCTCAGATTTCTATGTAGAGCATAGTCTTTTTTAAGGTAGGCATATGATATTAAAAAGAAGAGGTCATGTGATATATAGGAAACAGTGCTAGATTTGGAATGGAATGCTCCAGGTTCATATCCTAACTTTGCTTTCTGTGTGGCCGTAGACAAATCATTTAACTTTTCTGGGCTTTAGGTTACTCATCTCTAGTTTCTGACTCCATTAACTTCTTAGAAGGTTGCTTTCAAATGAGCTCTTAACTTTCTTTTGGCTGAAAATCACATTTATCATTGAAAGTTTTTCAGATATGTTGTTCTAAATTACTTATTATTGTAATAGAACCTTTTTTTGGTTACTGTCTTGTAATATTTATGACAGTGGGGTGGAATGTTTTCACTTTAGGGTCCAAGCGCCAGTGCTTACGTCACCTACATCCGGTCAGAAGATGCTCTCAGAGCCATACAGTGTGTCAACAATGTAGTAGTAGATGGCAGAACACTTAAGGTAATATAATTTCTTTTTGATGACCAATTTTTTTGGATCAAAATATAATTTATCAGGGACAGCTAGGTGGCACACTGGATAGAATGCTGGGCCTGGAGTCAGGAGGTCCTCAGTTCAAATCCAGCCTTAGACATTAGCTGAATGATCCTGAGCATATTACTTAACCCTGTTTACCTCTGTTTCTTTGTCTGTAAAATGAGTTGGAGAAAGAAAAGGCAATCTCTTTGCCAAGAAATCCCAAATGGGTCATGGAGAGTTGGACATGACTTATCAACTTTAAGTAATAGTTTATCTACTTGACAGATTTCATAAACCAAGTTTTAAGGCAATGTGTCTATTGTAACTGATTAACTTTAGTACATGAGAAAGTTCATCTACTTATGCAGCTGCTAAATTCTATAGTTTTCTTTTTGTTAGAATAAATATAAGCCAAATCTTTTTAAAAACTTACAATTTTTTAGCATTCTTTTCTTTTTTATATTTTTATTTCCAAAATCTTTTCCTCTGTCCACCCCTTCCCTACCCACTGAGAGGACAATCAGTATGATAGCAATTATACATGTGAAATCCTGCAAAACATATTTCCATATTAGCTATGTTTTTTTTTAAATCAAGAAAAATGAAGTGAGAAAATTATACTTGTTTGCACACAGAATTCATTAGTTTTCTCTCAAATCATATTTCTTAGAGAATGCTTTCTGAAATATCATGCCCTGGCATATGTTTCTCAATGTGTATTATTCTCCTTTTTGAAGGCAAGTAATATTTTTGTTATCTTCACCTTTTTTTTCCTTCTTTTTTGGCAGGCTTCTCTAGGTACAACAAAATACTGCAGTTACTTCCTAAAGAATATGCAATGTCCAAAACCCGACTGCATGTATCTACATGAATTGGGGGATGAAGCAGCTAGCTTCACAAAAGAGGAAATGCAGGTAGTAAAGCAGTATGAATTGCCAGCTTTGCAGAGAGAGGAACACTTAGTTTTAATTTTTTTGTAAAATTATTTCCTTCAAAAGTGGAGAGCTTAAAAAAAAAGATTTATTATGCTCAGAGTAATGATATCAACAAAATGTAATATAAATAGGATGTCATGACCATCAGTTAAGTTTTCTCTTGTCTGTGTTTTTTACATGGTATTTTAGAAAATATATCCCATTAATATAGGGAAATAATAATGTTTTAGAGAGTTATGCTCTCTCTTCAGGTGTTCATTGAATTAGTAACTTGTGAAAGAGTGAATTGAAGGCTTAATGTCCTATGTTCTTTCACTTTTCCTCCTCTCCTGTCTCCTTTCAATTTATAGTATAAATATTCTTTAGAAGTGAAAATGTTGAAAAGACATCATATTACATGAGGATTATATCAAAATATAATGCTGTACTTCCCTATTGTAGATGAGGACTTCAGATTTGTGGCTGTGGACTTTTGCAGGAATACTTCTCTTTTAGAAGGTGGGGGGCATTCATTGCTACCTTTCATTCTTCACATCAACCTAGAGCAAGTCTAATTAGAATGAAGAGTGCATTGCTAATTTTCATTGTGAAAAATTTACCTTCTTTGAGTTTGTAATTGCTATAGTTTAAATCCCTACAATCTCCTTTTTATATTGTCTTTGGGATCTAGAAGCAATATTAAAATGAGGTCCTTATTTCACAATGTTAGAAACAAGCACTAAGTATAGGGGCAAGTTTTCTTGGATGCCATCCAATGAAGACCCACTGTCATCTCAATTTTGCATCATAAGATAAACACACCATTTGACTTAAGTTAATTTGCTCATTTGAAGCCTTTTTAAAAAATATATTTTATCCATTCCAATTGGTAATGAAATTTAACATGTAATTATATGGGCTGCATCTTTTGCAATCTTTTGATAACCAGTTTTCAACAACCGTTTAGAGGAAAAGAGTATGAAATAATTTTCCTTGTGAATTGGAAATATGCTAAGCTTTTAAACTTTTTACAGTTTGTAGTTGTATAAACATAAGTCCAGAAGTATTTTTCTTGTTAACATATTTCCTTAATATGGAATAGCAAATTATAAGCAATCATAACAGATTTGGAGAGATTTTTCTATATCTCATGAAAGGAAATTCAATATTGTATTCTAAATAGTATAAACGAGAAAATGTGAATGAAAGTATTATGTGTGTGACTCAAGGGACCTCAGAACAGAAAATAATTGCAAAAAAAAAAATAGATATATATGTAACCGTAGTCAAGTAAGTGGCATTATCTTTCCTTAGTTTTTGCCCAACTGTTTATTAGACCATACCATTATCAGACTGAACAAAAAGAAGCATTAATCAACTTTACACAAAATATTTAAAATATCCTTTATTTCCATTCATGCTGTGTATATAAATAGTAAAATGAGTGTTATGACTTTTTACTATATGTCTCTGATTGTCTGAGTTAAATTCTCTTCACATATTCCCTTCTCTTTATGCTCATCTTCCTCTGCTATTCCCAAATTTTGTGCTTTCTTGGGTGAATTTAATCACACTATCAGAGTTTAAAATACTTTTTATCTGTAACTTCAAAACTTAGAGCGGATGAGAGAATGAAGGTCTATTCAATAAAATTTTACTTGATCTTGCAATTAGTTTGGTGCTGATTAATGCTTGTTAAATATATGAAAAAAAATACTAAACAAAGAATTAGGCGGTTGGAGAAGAATGCTTTTTATTCTTATCTTAAAGAACTTGGATTTTAAAAATGCCTAGACTTGATTTCCTGACTTTGAGTGTTATTGTCTATATATTGAATGTTTTCCAAACAAATTAATATCTCCTTTGTTGTGCCTTAACTACTTTGCTATGTAGTGTGAGTGTACACACACACACACACACACACACACACACACACACACACACACACACACACACACACACACATTTGATTAAAGAGAGATCACCTCAATCTAGAAAGTTAATCAGTTTATCTTTGGTTGGAAGAATACTTTTTCATTTTGTATCATTGGTGTCTTTAAGCTTCCAGGGGAGAGATTTGAGTATTTCATAGCAGCTAATATGTGAATGCCATTGCAGTTTTTTTTTCTTTTTCCACCAGGCGGGTAAACACCAAGAGTATGAACAGAAGCTACTTCAAGAATTATATAAATTAAACCCCAATTTTCTTCAGCTATCTACGGGTTCCGTTGACAAGAATAAGAACAAAGTGACACCACTGCAGAGGTATATGCCTAAGTACCTGCTTTTTATTCTATGCTTTTTAAGCCACAGCACTTTGTGACAGGCCTAACATTTGTCCTTTCCATGCAGAATTCCTTAACTATTCAAGAAACCTTCCTGATTTGCTGATTTAGGATTGGCTGTTTCAAATATGTGATGGTCTTACTACGTCCTGCCACTACAGCCCCTCCCTCTTACTGGCTGGTGTGCAGTATCAACTTCTTTATTAAAAGGAAGATTGACAGGTGTTCAGAATATGATTAGCACCAAGTTGAGGCTTTCTCCTTTATCCAATCAGAAGAATTGAAAACTATGGAAAAGATTGAACTTTAGAAGAGAGCAAGTGGAAAACAGTGATATATTTTTATATCTATAGATATTTCTCCCCCCCATATATATCACAGTTTTCCACTCTATATATGTGTTTGTGTATGGATACATATACACATATATGTATGTATAAAAATTTCAAGGATTTATTCTTTGGAATCTGTAGAACTTGGATAAGGAGACTTTGTTTCACAATATCATTTGCCTTAGGAAAATATTGTTTTTATCACAGGGTTCTAGGTGGATTTGTATAACTTCAGTGTTTAAACAAACCAGTAGAATTTTCTGTGACTTGGATGACATTCATTTTATTTTGGTATATACCTCTGGCTTTGGATCATCAAAAAAATAGCATTAATCTATAAGACCTTTCTTTGGATTGTACTGTAGCCTAAAATATCTTGAGTTTGAGTAGTCAGGTTTGTACCATATTTTATCAGGTATATCACTTCAAAATTCTGTTAGTCTTCATTTTAAATAAGTAAAATTTCCTGTAATTCAAGGATACTTTTTTCATACATGTTGCCAGAGTTTAAAATGTTTACATTTCAGTGTCCAAATATATATTATAATGTGAAAGCCTTTGTTCGGCTATATCTCTGACCAACACATGGGTTATCAGAATACTTTTCTTGTACTTTTAAGTTAGATTATGAAATAATTGTTGTTATTATCTTTGGATATTAAAAGTTAATGCAATAGTGTCAACCTAGTGTTGCTATGTATTATAGATCTCAGGATAGAACATACATACTATATTGTAATTATGAAAATTTATATTTATATCAAATGAATAAAAATAAGTCCAAGAATAATATGCGGAATGGATAAATTTTTCTCCTTTTGACCTTTTCCTCCTTTTTACCTTCCTCTTCTCTTCCCTTCCCTATTTAAAAAATATATTAAACATGTATTATTACTGCTTTTTTATAAATATTGCCACCTGCAGCACTTAGAATGAAATGAGTATAAAAAGGTTTCTCCCCTCTAGATGTTTCCTTATAATTTATATGAGCATCTATTTGCATTGGATTTTTGCATAATTTTGTAATTCCATCTTAATTCAAATTATGAACTTCTAGCTTAGAATTTGTATACATATTTATTACATATTGAAAATATAGCTTTGTAGTTTGATACTTAATTATTGACTAGTGATAAGCTTAAATTGCTTTGAGTAATAAAAAACCGGGAATCAGGTGAGTGAATGTTGTCACAATTGTCAGTAAGACTGACAAAATGGATTTTCTTCTGTAGCACTTTCTTCCTTGATGCTGCTTCTAAATGACATCTACTTCTGGCCCAACCTGTGATCATATCAGGACAGGGAAATATCACCGCAGCTTCATGATGTGCCTCTCTACACTGCTGCCCTGATCCTGTGATCCATCTGCTGCTGATTGTTCCTGCTATGAATTATCTAAGTTAGGAATCAGGGATATCATCTGTGTGGGAACCCCACTGTGACAATCTACCATTAGACTTTTTAAAAAATAATTTTATTTTTTTATTCTGAATTTAAACACCCCCAAAAGAACATTTCAATATAGACAGCAGAAAATGAAAAGAGGATTGTATATGAAACAGTGAATCTCCATTTCATACAGCTTGCTTTAAAAAAAAAAGTATATAATAAATTCCACTCGTTACTTTCAAAACTGTCCTGCTTGTCTGTGCTTCCTTCTGAACTTCCTTCTGTTCTCTTCTGTTCATTGTAAAAAATGTTTATAATGGCCCTCTTGGGAGAGGGCATTATTTTTATTGACCACCCTTTTCCCAAAATCCCTTCAATTAAAAATTGGGTGAATGAAAGAGAGAAAAACCCTTGTAATAAGTAAGCATAATTAAACAAACTGAATCTACACAGTGGCCACATACAAAAATATGTATCTCTTTCTGTACCTTGTGTCTACCACCTTTCAGTCAGGAAGAGGGCAACCTGCTTCATCATAGGTCCTCTGGAGAAATGGTTGTTATTGCATTAGAGTTTTTAAGTCTTTTGAAGTTGTTTTTCTTATGATGTTGTCACTGTATAAATTGTTCTCCTGTTTTTGCTGAGTTCACTTTGTTACCTAGGATTTGCTCACATCATCTCTTTCATCATTTCTTTTGGCATAAAAATATTCTGTAACATTAATTCAATACTCATTTCTCATTTGATAGGAACGCCATTATTGTCTGATTCTTCCTCATTCCTTCCCTCTCCCTTCATTTATCCCTCATTCAGGATCAGGAAGCTTGTTTTGTCATCCAACACCCCACCCCCCACCCTCCACCCCCCGTTTTTAGTTTTTCTCTCAAATCTCTGTCCCAAGCTTGTTCCTCTATTGAATTTGATGCTTTTCAGCACCCAACTCTGTGCATGTGTGTATTATGTGTGTGTTTTCAGCTTTTCTTTTTCCATTTCAAGTGAGGTCCATTTGATGTCTGTTCCCCTATCACCACTTCACTTGTTTGTATGCTTATCTTATTCAGCATAATTATAAAAATTAGCAAATTTCACCTTCCTCTCTCTATAATATTATATTTCTTCTACTACACTCCCTTCTTTTTCCTTCTTTAAATCTCCAGAACAAAACATTTCACCCATAGGACTTCTGTTTTTATTTTTTTAAACCTCTTATTACCTTTTGAAAACTTTAAACTTTTGAGGGGACACTTGTTCATTCTCCCTTATTTGAATATTAGCATTACATCTTACCTTTCTCTGAAATCTTGTGTTTATATTTCAAAATATTCCTAGTTTTAACCTTTTTCAACAAATTATTTATTTAGACTATTTTTCCATGGTTACATGATTCACGATTTTTCCCTCCCCTCTCCTGGAAGCTTGAATCTTTTCATCAGAAATGTTTGAAGACCTTTTGTTAATTTCCCATTTTCCCCCATAGAGTATACTCAATTTTCAGGATAAGTTATTCTTTGTTACAAGCCTGTATCTTTTGCCTTTTTTTGGAATATGGTACTCCAAGATCTCCTCTGATTTTTAATAGAAGCTGCTACATCTTGTTTGATGCTTAGTGTAGTTCTTTGCTTTTTGAATTGCTTGTTTCTGAGTGCTTGCAGTATTTCCCCCCCCCCTTGATATGGGAGCTCAGGATTTTGGTTGATATGGCTGAGACTTCTCTTTTAGGATTCCTTTCATGAAATGTTTGGTAGATTCTCTAAATCTGACTCTAATAGATCTGGGCAATTTCACTTCTAATTTTTTGAAATATAGCATTCAGTGATTTTTTAAAATGGTTTTTAGGGAATCCAATGATTTAAAAAACATCTCCTTGACCTGTTTTCTAAGACATTTGTTTTATGATATCTTATAGCTTACTTTTTCTTTTTTAGCCGTGATTTTGTTCTATTTCTGTTTCTGGAGTCATTGATTTGCTTGGTCTGTTATAGATTTTTAGAGACGATATTCTTGGTTAAGGATACCCCATTTTCTTTTCTAAAGTCACCTATTCTCTTTTTTCTTTTAGAGCTTTTCTCCCTTTTAAAAAAGAAAATCTGTTATTTCTTCTAGGTAGTCATTCAGGTAGTCCTGGTGAAAAATCATTTTATCCGTTGAATCTATGCCTACAGTTATCTGTTAGATTAACAGGCTTTTTTGATATTGAATCACATTTATTTATTTACTTATTTCAGACCTTTATTTCTAATTGAGACTTTGTGCCAAGGCTAGGTTCTCCCCTTTTGTTTTCTTGGGTAAGGCAGTAATCCTTGCTTGATCTTGCTTTGAGTCCTTGTGCTGACTTCTTGAGGTTATAACTGCTTGGATTTTTCAGGTTCAGATTCCTTGTTAGGGTTCTTGGTGCCTTTTCATGCAGTGTTAGGGCACTTGAGAAACCCTGGACCTAGTCTGGACTCGACCTTGTCTGTACTTACATGTTACATAGCTCCAAGCTTATTGCTGACCACCTTGTTGATTTCTGTCTACTGTTGAGCTTTCTGACTACACTAATGCTTTATTGGGAGAATCCTTACCTGAGACAAACAGTGTTGTAGGCTATAAATGTCTTTGGTTGTGAGGGGAACCTGGCTTGCTTTCTTCTGTATTTTGGGGGTTTCTTAATTTCTTAATCATAATTTTTTAAAATTGTAACTTGATTGTTCTTTAGCAGATATAAAGAAACTGGTTTGCTCTTCTCTTTAAGTGGCTATTTTGACTAAAATTCCTTCCTTCCTTCCTTCCTTCCTTCCTTCCTTCCTTCCTTCCTTCCTTCCTTCCTTCCTTCCTTCCTTCCTTCCTTCCTTCCTTCCTTCCTTCCTTCCTTCCTTCCTTCCTTCCTTCCTTCCTTCCTTCCTTCCTTCCTTCCTTCCTTCCTTCCTTCCTTCCTTCCTTCCTTCCTTCCTTCCTTCCTTCCTTCCTTCCTTCCTTCCTTCCTCCCTTCCTCCCTTCCTCCCTTCCTCCCTTCCTCCCTTCCTCCCTTCCTCCCTTCCTCCCTTCCTCCCTTCCTCCCTCCCTCCCTTCCATTTTCATGGAATCCACTACTTGGATAAAGTTTACTCTTGTTTATTTTCAGTTATTTATTCTTTTAACTCCTTTGAGACTTCTTAGGCTTTGTGCCAGAACAAGGTTCCACCCTATGATTTTACTTTTGAGTGAGTTGTTTGTCTCTTTTTAGGTCTATGAATTTTTGCATTGATCTCTTTCTCTAAGGATCCTGCTTCTCTTGGATCTTTGAGTTCAGAATGCCGTGCTTCCTGTTGTCTTGTGACATACCAGAACACAGTGTTCTGGAGAGGCCATGAGTTCCTTGGCCCTAAGAGGCTGACCTCTGTCACACAGTACTTCCCATAGTTTCCCAGGTTCTCTCCATAGGACTTTCACCCTCCTTGAAGCTCTCTGACTTCCCTGGGACTTTCTTCAGGGATTTTCCTCTCCTTTTGTAGCCTCTTACCATAGAACCCTGTGGGCTACATGTGTCTTTGATTATACTGGGAGACTGTGCTTCTTTGCTTTTTCTGCTACTAGTTGTGCAGGCAGTTCTCTTTCCTTTTGTCCGCCAGTTTTTGCCACATTTTTTTTTATGAAGTTATATGGTAGAAGAAGCCTTAGGAGTTCTTATTATATTTATCGATAATTATTTAATCTGATGAATTTCTTTTTTTTCTGTAACACATAAATGAGAGCTTAGCAGTCTTCCTTTGTTCCTTTCTTTGCCATAAGTCTCGTCATTAGATTTTCATTTCTTTTTTCTCTCTGTCTCTCTTTATCTTTCTGTGTTTCTCTGTCCCCCCTCCTCCCAAAAAAGCTAGGCAATCAGGGTTAAGTGACTTGCCCAGGGTCACACAGCTAGGAAGTATTTAAGGCCAAATTTGATCCCAGATTCATCTGACTTCAAACCTAGTGCTCTATCTACAGTTCTTCCTAGCTGCCCCTACCATTAGGTTTTCTCCTCTCCTCTCCTCTCCTCTCCTCTCCTCTCCTCTCCTCTCCTCTCCTCTCCTCTCCTCTCCTCTCCTCTCCTCTCCTCTCCTCTCCTCTCCTCTCCTCTCCTCTCCTCTCCTCTCCTCTTTCCTCTTTCCTCTTTCCTCTTTCCTCTTTCCTCTTTCCTCTTTCCTCTTTCCTCTTTCCTCTTTCCTCTTTCCTCTTTCCTCTTTCCTCTTTCCTCTTTCCTCTTTCCTCTTTCCTCTTTCCTCTTTCCTCTTTTTTTCCAAACCATTACCTTCATTCTTAGAATCGATACTGTGTATTGGTTCCAAAGCAGAAGAACAGTAAGGGCTAGGCAGTGGGGGTTAAGAGATTTGCTCAAGGTCAAATAGCTAGGAAGAATCTGAGGCCAAATTTGAACCCAGGACCTCCCATCTCTGGGCCTGGCTTTCAATCCCCTGAGCCACCTAGCTGCCTCTATGGTTAGCTTTTTCACTGGAATTCTTAGCTTTACTATAATAGACATATGACTGTATAGATGAAATGGAACCATTAGTATCCCAGATAGAGAGCCATAACTTGTTAGTACAAGAAAAGAAAAACAAAACAAAAATAGATATATTCTGGGGGACCTTTTTTCTATTCATCCATTTATTGTCTCAGAGCTCTGCTTTATTATAGCCAGCTCTGACCCATGATGGAGGAGAAGGACGAGGAGGAAGAGAAGGATGGGGTATGTGGATGTCTGTGGGTGTAGTTTCAGTTTAAAAACTGTTGTAGGAGTAGTTCACAGTGGCATTAGTTTTGAACAGAAGCATTCTTTTGCTCTTCCCTTGCTACCCTCAGTTTTGGATGTGTATTTTGTTTGTCACCAGAGAGTTTGAGATTCATAAGGACAGGGACTATATATTATCTTTTTATTTAGTATATATTGCTGATAGTAATATTTCAGTAAATCATGATTAAATTGATAAATGTTAAGTCTCAATCATCTTTCATTTTTCCATCCTGTCATCTTTTCTGCCATATAATCTTCCCTCCCCCTCCCCCAGTATCTGTCCATTTACTTGTCTAACACTGTTCATATTTTGGGAGGGGATATGAAAATTTGAGACAGTTTAGCCTTGAACATATGTGGTAATAGGAAGAATAGTCAACAGTATAAGACAAAATAAATGTCAAATTGCATAGGTTCTAAATATAACTAGTTTAGAGGTGAGGGAGAACAGTGAAGACTAGAGCAGTTTGTGGAGAAAGTGGAACTTGCACTTGGTCTTGAAAGTTACTAGCAGGATTTAGATAACTTAAAGGAAGAAGGGAGGACGTACCATGTGAAAAACAAGTGATTAGGTGAATATAGCTTGAGTAACATGTAGGAATGAGGCTAATGCCTTCATAGATCAATAAGAAGATAGGACTAATGAGACAAAAAAGTTTGTGTTAAATAGATTATAGGGTTGCTGAGCCTAAATCATAGAGGACCTATGTGGAGGAGTTTGATATATGGGTACCAGTCATACTTAGACGGCAGAGTTAAAAGAATATATATTTTCAGATTGAACAAAGGGCACAGTGTGAAGGCCAGAGAGGAGACTATTAATCTAAATTTAGGTAAGAAAGCCTTGTTTCAAGGATGGTTGTGGTGGTGGGAATAGAGAGGAAGGGGTAAGTATGAACCACCTTTTAAAAGAAAAGTTAGCAGGACTTTGTGGACAGGTAAGGGATAATTGAAGGAAAAGAATGAATCTACAAGGAATTCAAAGTTTTGAGCCTGAGTGACTGAGGGAGTGATGGTGGCAGAAGCAGTAAAGTCATTGGGGTTACTGGCTTTGGGAGAAATAGGCACACAACAAGATCTGTACAGTTAATGGAAGGCAAACCTTACAAAAGAATAGTCTAGTACCCAAGAGACCCTCCAGAAGATAGTGCTAATAAGTAGTTAAAATTAAATTTAGCATCATAGATAATGATTTAGATATAAGTATCTTCATATCTGAACATTAGTTGTTTAAAGGTGATATTGTATGGCCTTTCTTTACACACTGCTTCTGCCAACATCTCTTCTGAGCTTCACTCCAGTCTTGTGAGGTAGATAAAGCAAGGGTTACTTTTCTCCCTTTAAAAAAGTTGCTGGAGGTTGTCTAGGTAGTTCCCTATAAGCCTTTTATATTGTTTACTTACAGCCTCTGTGCTTTTGTTGTGTCATTAAATGTTTCTTCCTTTCTTATAACTGCTTGTTGCCAGGTTGAAAGGGAAGACTGAAGAAATAATACCCCGAGAAACTTGAAAAGAACACTTAAATATTTCAACAGTTGAATTATCAATACCTTACATTACTATAACACATTTTTTCATACATTATCTTCTTTGATTCTCATAACACTTATAAGTAGACATTGCTTTTTTTAAATTTATTTTTTATTATTTCATTTCATTTATTTATATATATAATATAAATATATATTTATATACAATACATAATAATAATATAAATGTTATTATTTATATATATAAATAATATATATTATTTATAAATAGAGCATTGCTGTTGCCTTTTTTACAGGTGAGGAAACAGGTTATAATTCGTAATGGGTCATCACCTGCATTTTAAGTGTCAGTGCCAGGAATAGAACCCAAGTGGTACTCAAGTTTATTGCTCTGACTACTGCAAGATTTTGCTTTTTCTGTAAGATTTACTGAAACCTTTATTGTAAAGAGCAATTAGTAGACCCAATTGTTCAGATGTCTAAATAGCAGAAGATAAGATGAGCAACATTAGTGTTTGGGTTTTTTTATTTGTTCATTTAATTTTTATACATACTTTGGTTTAGCTGGGTAGCACTGTATACAAAATATTTGTCATGGAGTCAGGAAGGCCCAGGTTTAAATCCTGCCTCAGATGTCTCTGAGCTGCATGACCATGGGCAGTCATTCAACCTTCTCAGCCTAATCTATAAAATTAATATAATATTACCTATCTTATAGGAATGGTATGTATGAGACACTGTAATGTTTTGCAAACTTTATAACATGCTATTTAAATGCCATCATTGTTGTTGTTATCTGCTTCATAGGAAATGGCAACTTTGACTTTTATTACATCAGAAAGCCTCAGGCACATGACACTTAGCTATAAAAGTTTCATCTTTTAAGATTCATTTAATATTAATTGTTTTATTCTGAACTTAAATACCAATTAAAATAATTTTCATAGTCATAAAAATATTATATATGAGACTGGCAATCTTCACACAACTTTTAAAAAATGCAATAAATTCTATACATTAATTTCAAAACTGTTCCTCATGTCTGTGTCTCCTTCTGTATTTGTGTACTTAAATAAGTGTTGGAGTGGTCCCCTTTTTGGGAGGATGCATCACTCATTTACTATTCTCAAGTTTCCTCAATTCTACAAAACGAGAGAAAGGAAGGGGGGAAAACTTTCTTGTAACCATTAATCATAGTCAAGCAAAATGAAGACACATTGTGACCATTGCCCCAAAATATATTTCTTTATACCTTCTGTTAGTCACATGTCAGAAGGAGGGTAACATGCTTCAGTATAGATGGGAGATCTACAGAGACATGGTTGTTCATTGCTTTGATCAGAATTCTTGTCTTTCGAATTTGTTTTTTCTTTTCAGTGTTTTAGTTTTGTATAGATTGTTCTCTTGAATCTGCTCACTTCCCTCTATGTTAGATCATGTCACCCAATTCTCTGAAATGATTTCTTTTATCTTTTCTTACAGTGCAATAATAGTCCATTCTGTTAATTTATTTGTTTTGCCATTTCCCAGTTGAGGATCTATAAGTTTGGTTAGTTGTTACTCTTCCCTTCCCAGTATTATTCTCCTTCTTAGGTCCTTCCTATCCCTACTTGGCTTGTTGAGTGTGATGTATTTCTACACCAGAACATGTATGTGTGTTCCATATCATATGTTCATTTCAGATAAGTGAGGCATATCTCATACCCACACCACCTATTCATTCCTTCATTTTTATATACTTTCTCACACTACAGTTATAAGAAATAGCAAGTTCTACCCCTTTCTTTCTCCGCTACTATATTTTGCCTTTTGCCTTTCCTTCTTTTTCCCCTCTTCAAATCATTAAAACAGAATCAGTTCTTCCCCAGATCTTATGTTTGTCTTATTTTTTCTCTCAGTATTTTTTGAGGACTTCAAGGCTGTGGAGGCAGACCTGTTTCTTCTCCCCATTTAAGAAGGTTAGCACTGCATCATCATACAGATTCTTCTAAATGAATTTTACTTGCTGGGTTTTTCTGGATTCATATTTGCTTTTCAAAGTTCTTTCTCATTCTTGGTTTATATTTATTTTAGTCAAAAGTGCTTGAAAATCATCTGTTTTATTAAAGATCTTCCCCCAGCCTCCTGCTAGGACTGTACTCTGCATTGTAGGACATTTTTGTAAGCCTATATATTTTTACTTTTGGAATATTGAATTCTAAGGTCTCCTGTATTGTAAGTATGCCAGGTCTTATATGATCTTGTCATGTTCCTTGTACATGAACTTCTTTCTGGGTGCTTGCAGTATTTTTTCCTTTATGTGGGAGCTCAGTATTTTGACTATGACATTCTTAGGACTTTACCTTGTGGGATTCTTTTTAGTAGGATGTATTATTCTTTTTATTTTTTTCTTATTCTGTGGTTATATAGATCTGGACAACTTTACTTATGATGTGTTGAAATATATTGTCCCTCTTTTTTTCTCATGTTTTTTTAGGGACTAGAATTTTAAAATAAAATCAAACTAATAAAACAAGTTGATTTTTTAAAAAGTAATAGTCTTGACTTTTAAAAAATATCATTGGTAAGCTTTTTAGCTATTTTTAATTTTTTTATTTTTGAGTCTCTCCAAAAAATTAATTTATTAAGAGTATATTTCCATGGTTACATGATTCATGTTCTTTCTCTCTCCTCTTCCCACCCCCCTCCTATAGCCAATGAGAAATTCCACTGCGTTTTACATGTGTCATTGATCAAGACCTATTTCCATATTATTAATATTTGCACTAGAGTGATTGTTTAGAGTTTATATCCAACAAACCATGTAATCAAGCAGTTTTTGTTCTGTGTTTCTACTCCCACAGTTCTTTCTCTGGATGTGGATAGCATTTTTTTTTCATAAAGTCCCTCAGAATTGTCCTGGATAATTGCATTGCTTTTAGTAGAGAAGTTCATTACATTAGATTGTGCCACAGTGTATAATCTCTATGTACATAGTTCTCCTGGTTCTGCTCCTTTCTGCATCAATTCCTGGAGGTTGTTCCAGTTCACATGCAATTCCTCCAGATCATTATTTCTTTGAGCACAATAGTTTTCCATCACCAATAGATATCATAATTTGTTTAGCCATTTCCCAATCCAGGACATCCCCTCATTTTCCAATTTTGCCACCACAAAGAGCACAGCTATAAATATTTTTGTACAAGTCTTTTTCCTTTGATCTCTTTGGGGTATAAACCCAACAACGGTATGGCTGGATCAAAGGTCAGACAGTCTTTTAAAACCCTCTGGGCATAGTTCCAAATTGCCAACCAGGATGGTTGTACCGATTCATAACTCCACCAGCAATGCATTAATGTCCCAATTTTGACACATCCCCTCCAACATTTATTACTTTGCTGTCACGTTATTAACTAATTTTTAATGGTAGTGATCAAAGCCAAAATCTCTTCCCCCAAAACAAGTACCTTCAAAAATAAAAAGGGAGGTCTTATAATTTAGGGAGAAAAAATAAGTAAATATGATCATCAATGACCATGTTCATTTAAGTTGGATTGTAACTGGAAGAACGTATGATGGATTCCATTTGAGAAAACATGTTCTCTTTAGTGACTCCAAACTTCTCTTTGAAACAATGGCTATTTTTGACACTATTCTTTCACTGATTTTGCATAGCTATAAATAATGAAATACGAAATTTCTGAAGAATTAAAGTTTAAAAATACCCAAAGGGAAATGGAGAGACTCATGGGTTGTCAGCCTGCAGCATGTTTTCAGGAAGAACAATGCAGGAGAAGCACTGTTAAAGGTGTTATCAAAGAAATGTAGAAATAGAAATGCAATAGATATAGTTATACAAAAAGAGGAAAGGATAATCGAAGCCCAATGGTGTATTGTTACCAGTATAATGTTAATAGATTTAGGGGAATGTCTACATTGAGTGGATCTTGGATTCCCTGTTGAGGATTTTCGAAAGGACATAGACAAAAATTGCAGAAGATCTAGAAGGCACAGGGTTGTACTGCATATATGGGACAACAAATTCACTAAAATAATATATCCCGTTCTGTGACAAAACCAGGGTAATAAATAACTCCTAAATATAAAATCTTAAAATTAACAAAATAGTATGAAGGTCCTAAAAAAGAGAAATAAGCCAGGCCTTACATGAACTTGTGTGGGAAAAAAACAAAACTACTCCAAGTCCAGAAAAATGTACAAGATAATTGCATCAGACATTTAAGGAATAAATAATCCTCATTCAACAAAAACTTTTTAGAAATAGAAAATGTTATCTTCTTGTGAGTGATTGTTACAAAACCCTAGAGAATCAACGCAATATTGATTGGCAGTTGCAGGATATGAGATAAATTCCCCTAGATACTAGCACCAATTTATTAACTTAATAACTGTGATAAAGAGCCAAAAAGAGAGAAACAAAACTTCAGCAAATAATAAAATTTGTTATGTGACTTAGGACCAATCTACCAAGATTTGCCTCCAGATATTTTCACAGCAAGAAAGGAAGATCTCAGTAAAATAAGAGATTTAGTGTTCTTAATAAGTTTGTCTGTTTAAATAAAAATGAGCTTACTATCCAAATTGATCTATAGATTCAAATATATGACATTTAAGTACAAAAAGATAACTGTAGATTGGGTAAAATAATGAGAAAAATCATACAGAAAACCAAACCTGAGGAAGGCCTAGGAAAATAATGGAGAGAGGTGGAGTTGGAATGTAGGAATGATGGGGAATGTTACTACCAGATTGCCCACTCTATAGTGATAAATTTATCAAAATTAACTGGTACTGCATAAATTTAAACTTGACCAACAGAATTGAGAAATAGTAATGAGAAGGAAATTCACATTGCAGACCAGGTTTTTCTAAATCTTACTAACAGAGTCCTGGATAATAAACCATATTCAACCACATAACATTTTGGTGGAAATTTGAGTTCAAAACAGTGTTTTAGATCCCTCAGTTTCTGTTTTTGCCTGTTCACTTGGCAGAAATACTGTGAAGCAGACAATCTAATTAATAGCTAATGGAACTGTGATTTTTATCCAGCCATTTTTAGAATATAATTGGACATTCTTCAAGAAATATTACAAAGTAACTTTTGGTAAAGTATTCATCTTAGTATTATTTTTTATTAAACTTAGTATTTATTGATTGAGGAATGGCATAGTAATTGTAATATGTGTATTGGACTTGTATTGTTACATAAAGAACATTGAATGTAAAGATTTCCCCAAAAGTACGAAGATATAGGATATGGTTACAATGTTAAAAATTTATTTAATACTGCATCAGATAGATCCAAATTGGGTATAGTTCCAAATTGCTTTCCAGAAGTGCTGTCCAAGGAATTCAGGAAGGGGGTAGCTCCACCACTGGCACAATTGCATACCTGTTTTTCCTTAGACCCAAATAGAATGTGACTAAAGAAATGATTGAGAGGCTTACATAAGATCAGATGAACAGTTTTTTTGACCAATAAAAATTAGAAGTGTAATAGGAAACTCAGGGAAAATCTTTGCAACAAGTTTCTCTCGCCCTGGCCCTGTGTCCCCCCCCCGCCCCCCCCAGTCTCTCTCTCTCTCCCCCTCTACCACCTTCCCCGCTCTCCCCCTCTCTCCCTCCCTTGTCTCTCTTTCCCCTCATTTTCTGTTTTAGAATCATTACTCTCATCTCTAGGCCTGGCACCCATTCCACTGAGCCAGCATGCTGCCCCCAACATGTTTCTTTGCTAAACGTCTCACATCCAAGATATATAAGAAGTGAGTAGATAAAATGGTCAAGAGATATGGAGATAGTTTTCAAAGGAGGTGAAAGCTATCAACAATCATATGGGAATGAATGTTCTAAATAACTAATTGAGAGATGCATATTAAGATAATTTTTAGGTTCTCTCTCACACCTATCCACTTGGTAAGATGACAAAAAGGAAAAAGATTAATGTTTTGGGGACAGGAGCGAGTGGAATCTGTGAAAGAAAAGGTCTGATATGGCTCTGGCAGTGGAGTTTTCCTTGCTCAATTCCTTGGACAACTATTCTCGAAAGCAAATTGGAACCATCTCCACAGAGTTATCAAATTATACTTACCCTTTTGACCTAACTATACCACCTTGAGATCTGTACCCCCTTAGAAACTAAAGAGGGAAAGGCTCTTTATGAATGAAAATACTTATAGTAACTTTTTGTGGTAGCCTGAAATTAGAAACTAGGGGAGACAGGTGTACTCTTCTTGTAGGGTGGCTGAACAAATTATAGTGTATGAATGAATTGAATATTATTGTGCCATAGGAAATAATGAAATGTTCAGTTTTAGAGGAAACGGGGAAGACCTCTGTGAACTGATAGGGAATAATATGAGCAGAACCAGAAGAATAATTTATATACTTATAACATTATAGAGAATAACAACTTTGAAAGATGTTAGAACTTTGACCAATACGACAATAATTCCCAAAGAATGAAGAAGAAAGCATTCTACTCTCTGCCAGAGAGGTGAACTTAAAATGCAGGAAGAGACATCCTTTTTTTTTTTGGCACATGAATAATGTGCAATATATATGTGACCATACATACTGTGCAATTCACATTGAAAAACTTTGCTTTTCAGGGTTTCTATTTTTAGTTTCCTTATGGGGAGGTAGTAGAACAATTAATAAAATTGATTTTTTTTTTAAGTTTTAATTTAAAAAATTTTAAAACATGAAGAGAATTTGAAACAGGAACAAAATTTAACAAGTACATTTGACAGTGTTGGTATTAAGTTACAAATTCATACACTTATTCATCCTCTTAACAAATGAAAATACACTAGAAATATGAGGTGCCAAGTACTCTCAGATACTATTACTATTGTTTTTTAAAATTAACTTCAGTTTCTTCATTGTTGGGGATTCAATTTGAAGTATACCAGAGCTTTTATGATGTATTAAAAGAATATATTTTTAAAAACGTAAAAAAAAAATTAAAAATCTTATATAAGCTGTATCCAAAGTATTCACATGATCTCCTTTCTAATTATCTTATCAAGAAGGGGAAATGAGGTTAGTTTTAAGTGACTTGTTCTTTTTTGCTTTTTTCTAAACTTTAATTAATTTAGAATATTTTTCCATAGTTACATGATTCATGTTTTTTCCCTCCCTCCCTCTCCCATAACCTATGAGCAATTCAATTGGGTTTTACATGTATCATTGATCAAGACCTATTTCCATATTATTAATATTTGCATTAGAGTCTACATCCCCAATCATATCCCCATTGACTCATGTGATCAAGCAGTTGTTTTTCTTCTGTGTTTCTATTCCCACAGTTCTTTCTCTAGATGTGGATAATGTTCTTTCTCATAAGTCCCTCAGAATTGAAAATGACTTGTTCTTGATATAGTTATGCTGGCTCTTAATGATAGATTTCCCTTTCTAAATGTTCACAAACTTCCCCTTTTATATATTCCAGAAATAAAAATCAAGCTTACTTGCCAGTGGTTTTTAGACTCTTCTCTTTTTGTTTTGTTCTTGAAAGTCAGAACATTTGCCTTCTCCAGTATTGTAGAATCTTTCCGTTAATTTTATAAAATTTCACTGACAGAAGCTCAGGGTTTATATTTGTCAGTTCTTTTAGTACTTTATAGTGCAGGCTCTGGCGAGGAAATACTGATATCCTCTAGGAACTCTTAACTATTACCTTCTTTTGTATTTCAAATTCCTATGAACTATTTTTGTTGCATCTTACAGACCACAAATCACTTTATAATAAAATAAATAGAACCAAAACTTTTACCTTGCCTTTGTCTTGCAATTTTTTGGTCCATTTGCCTCTAACATATTTTTGTTTGTTCTTTCACTCCAATATAACTACATTATCTTGTCCTTTGAATTCACTGCAAGTCTCAGTTTGTTTTAGGTAATGATATCATACCTTATTAATGATAAATGCAATAGTTACTGTAACTTTTTATTAATACAATTAAAACTAGTAAAATGTATGTAGTGTGTTGAATTGTAGTTGGCGGGCCACTGTTAGGCCTGTTTGGTTTTTGCTGATGATATTAAAAAAATAACTCTGAAGTTAGACATATGGTCCTATAAAAGGATAGTGTATAAGATCCCTTATACACCAAAATATTTAAAGCATCACTTTTTTGACAGCAAAGAAATGAAAATAAAGTAGATGTGCATCAAAAGGGAAGTGGTTAGATAGTGGTGCATAAATAAAATATTCCTTTGCTGTAGGAAAAATTACTATTATAATTACTTTTTATTCCCCTTCTTCATCTGACCTATTCTAGGCTCCTTCCAGAGAGTCATAGAATTAATCAGGTTAGAAACTTTATTTTATCAAACTTTTTTTCATCTTAGTCCTTTACCTTTATCACTCCCATTTTTTGGCACTTACTCATACCCGGCTCCTTCCTGGTGACAGTCTTCTTGTCATTTTTCTCCAGGAGAGATTACACTGTTATTCCTATGGCTGAACACATTGTATACCTTTCTCCCCATTGCCACTGTTTAATGCCATCACTCACCAATTTTTGGTTCATTTAATCAAAATTGATTCACCTAATTCACTTTCTGTCTTAGGCAGTTATCTTCTGATCCCAAAGATATTATTTCTTATCGAGGTTAGTTCCTGGTTTGTGGTCTTCTTCACTCATTCTTTACTTCAGCTCATTCCAGGAAACTTTACTACACGTATTGATAATCCTTCAAAAAAACACTACCTCCCCAATTTCTCAATTTCCTTCAAGAACTCTTTAAATTCCCTTCACCTGATCATAATCTTTAACCTTTCCATCTCTTCCTGTGCTTCATTTCCCCTCTTGATCCTTACTATTAGATTCCCCTGTTGTTACTCCTACACTGGCCACAGTTACCTTTCTTCTCAATCTTGACCCTTTGGCAAACCACGTTCAGCTCTATACATACTTTCATCTACTCTTGAATCCCTTGCCTTTTTTCTGATTGCTGATCATGCCTTGCCAAACCCTAATCCTTTTGCCATATGACTTCTTTTCTCTAGTTCTTGTGCTGCTAAATAGAGCTGAACAAGATCATGACACTGCTGACTAGATTCTTTATATATTTATGCTTCCTTAACTGGTGCCTTGCTGTTACTTATAGCTATTGCTATTACTCCTTATTAATGACCTATACTATTCACTGCAACAGCAACTTTTTTTCTCTCCTTAAATCCTTTAGTTGTTCTCTCTCCTCATATTTCACTAAATAGAATTGAAGCTATTTATGGAGAGCTCCTTCCTTTTTCCTCCTCCTCATCTCACATCCCTTTGACATCATCTTCCATTATCTCTTTTTTTTCCCTCAAGTGTTTCATGCTGAAATATCCTCTCTGCTTGCTAAATTCAGCTCACTGAAGATATCCATGAACTTATCTCCTCCTGTCTACTAGCACATTTCTTGCTGCTTACAAACTGCCATGCCTCCTCCATCCTTTAAAAAAAACCCTCACTAGGTCCTACTATGCATACTAGTTACCTATCTCTGTGTGCCACTAATCCCTGTCCCTGTCTCTTGTCTCTCTTCTCAAGCTCAGTTAAACTCCTTGGAACAGCCGTTGACAGCCAAAAGGTATACTTTATATCCTCTTGCTCTTTTTCAAACCCTCTGCAGTCTCCTTTTCAAAATCATTTAGTTGAAAAACTCTTCTTTCCAAAGCTATGAATGAATTTTAAGTGACCTATTCTAATGGCTTTTTTCTTGATTCTTATCCTTCTTAATTATTTGCAGCATTGATACTTTGTCCACCTTCTCCTCCTGAATATCACTCTCCTTACTCAGTTTTTGTGATCTTTTCCCTTGAATTTACTACTGCTGCTACCACCATCACCATTACTCCTTCTCTTCCTCCTCCTCTCTTTCTGATTATTCCTATTCAGCCTCTTTTAATAGCTCTTCAATCATGGACTGCCTATACTTTTTCATTTAGTCACCAGTCCCATAGATTCAAATATAAAGTCTATGCAAATGATTGATTCCCAGATCATGTTGATATTCAGCCATTTCAGTCCTATACAACTCTTTGTGACCCTGTTTGGGGTTTTCTTGTCAGAGATACTGTGTGGTTTGTCCTTTCCTTCTCTAATTCATTTTGATGAGGAAACTCGACCCAACAGGGTAAATGACTTGCTCGAGGTCTGATAGTTAGAAAGTGTCTGAGACTGGGTTTGAACTGAGGAAAGAAGAGTTTTCTTGACTTTAGGCCCTGCACTCTATCCACCATATCACCTAACTGCCCAGTTGGCTGTTTCAGATTTGTGTCCTATAGGCATCACTAAATCTCCATATCCAAAACAGCTCATTATCTTCCACCCTTCAAAAGCCTCCCCTATTAATTCTCACTGTATGTTCAAGGGGCACTACAATCCAGTCACCTATGTTCAAAGCCCTCCATTCTTCTCTCACCTAGCATTTCTAGTCAGTTGTTACAGTTATTTTTTTTTCCTCCAGAGCCTCTCTAATATGCCCCCATCTCATTACATACAACCATTCCCCTAATTCACATCCTCTATCACCTCTCCCCTGGACTATTTCAATAATTTTCTAATTGATTTCCTTCTTTAAAGTGTCTCTCTGCATCAATCCATCTTCCACATAGCTGCCAAAATGATTTTCCTAAAGCATAGTTCAGACCATATGTATCATCTTTCTTTCTCCCCTACTTAAACTTCACTAAGTTCCTATTGCCTTCAGTGTTAAATATGAGGTCGTTTCTTTAACATTTTAACACTTTTTTTCCAACCTGATCTCTACCTACCATTCCAGTTTTCTTATATTCTACTGGCCTCTTACTTTTCAATCTAGGATCTGGCTCTATGGGCCTACAGTCTGTTCCAAGATTTTGCTGCACTGGCTATTCTTCATGTTTGGAATGCTTTCCCTTCCAACCTTTAACTCTTAAGTTATCTTCCATTTGCTTTATGTTCATCTTTTGTGTTTTCATTGAATGTAAGTTTGTGGAAAGGAGCTGTTTTGTTTTTTCTTTTATTTTGTATCCCCAGCACTTAGCATAGTGCCGGGTACATTTGAGCTTTTGATAAATGCTTGCTACTGGAGTGCTTGAAATGTAGGCAATATAAAAATTGAAGACAGCAAGAAAATTTTATTTTAAAACTTGTCTCAAAGTTTAGCCTTAAAACAAATAGCCTCTCAGGATTCTTGTGAGGAAAGCCTTTCACAAATTGTAAAATTCTACACAAAAGTGAATTTTTGTTGTACAGTACTACCAGCTGTAGTATAATTAAAAACCCAGTGATTTTCATGATTTTGAATGGAGTAATATGACTGCTCTGGTCCCTTTCTCTAGTACCACAGGATAGAAATGGAAATGAAAATATTCAAGAAGATTCTACTTGAAGACTTGTTATTAGAACAGCTGGGAAGTGAGCGAAGGTTTTTGATTGTAATGATTAAGAAGACTGTGCTAAGAATTTAGACCTTAGGGGAAATGATTCAAAAAATATTTCTAGTATTCCCTCATAGTTTAGTGAGCAAAGCTTATGGGAAGAATTACAAGGAAGAAACAGTAGAATCCATATGAGCTAAGATGCCAAAACACAATAATGGATAAAAAAATTTTTTTTCTCCAAATAAACCAAAGTACAAGCCTTTTTTCTCTCAATCCTGTGATAACCACTTTGGACTCTTAATTACATTTCTCTTTGGGTGGGTGTGGGGAAATAAGTTTTGTAAACCTTAAGACACTGTAAATGTGAGGTGGTAACGTAAAACACTTTTTCCCTGCAGGTTTTTTTGACACCACAAAATGTAAAGAATATATTTTTTTTCCATTTTACATACTGTGTCTACTAACACATTCTGAAACAAAAACTGCCCCAACTCAGGTTAAGAATCCCAGTTTTAGGCCCATTTATTTCCATATTCAAACCCCATGACCAGTGGCCCCCCCTCCCCCATTTACAAATAATCTCCAGAGAGGTGAGAAAAAAAGTTAATAGGGAAAAAGTTTGCTTTTGTCTTGAATTTTTAAATTTTATAAAACTGATCCTATCATCTGGTTTCATGGAGTTATAGCACTTTTTTATTTCTCCAACAAATTATTTTGCTTATTCTGAGTTTCCTATATTTACAAAGATAACATTAAGAAAAAAATAACCCATGCCTTCTGTCTTAGAATCTGTACTAGGTATCAATTCCAAAGCAAAAAAGTAGTAAGGACTAGGCAATTGGGATTAAGTAACTTACCTGGGGTCATATAGCTGGGAAATATCTGAGGCCATATCAGGACCTCATATCTCTAGTGAATCCACCCCCCCCACCCCCCAGCATTTTAATGGCCAATGATAGTGTGAAGTTTATGTGCAAAAAGGAGCACGTAACTTCTTTTTATTACTCAGGATCTTCATTCATAATTCCTCTTGTTAGCCTTAAGCTTAAACTAGTTACTCCACTAAGAAGAGGTGAATCAGTGTATATCTCTTCCTTTGTTTTATAACAGTCCTGATTTTCCCATAATATGAAGTATAGTGACTTGGATATTTTGTTCAACTTCATCAAATAGTTCTCAAAGCATATTGCTGATCACTGACATGATTTGTTTCTAAGAAAAGACTCCGTTTGTCACACACATTACCCTATATGTAAGGGATAGAACAAGATGAAGGTTTATATTAGTTATTGATCTGTCTTCAAATATAACCTCCAAATTCTAAAATGTGTTTTTATTGTGACTTAATGAGCTTTTATTGGGTGAAAAATTATACACATTTATATAATTATAACCTCTTAAATAATGATTTTTGTTGAAGTCAACTTACGACATTGAACTTTTTCTAAATCTGTAGCCACCATTCCTTTCTGTTACTGTTATGACAGTTAATTAATGCCACATCCCATATCATCCTGGGTTTGTCTTTCCATAGAGCTATTTTAATTATTGCTTCCTTGTTCAAAAAAACTTTTGAGTAGTTTCCTTTTCCCTAGAGTATGAAGTCTAAATTTCCTATCCTGGGATTCAAGGCTCATACAATCTGGCATCAACATGCTGTATTTCACATAGTTTCTTAGCAACAGCTTTTGACTTCAGTTCAGCTGTTCTTCTCACAGTCCCCTGAAGAAACCCTTCCTGCTTCTATCCCATTTCTCTTTCCAGCATCCCACACTTCCATCGTGCACCTTCTTCCCTGCCTAATTCATTTTTTATTCTGCCTCTTCTCTGACAATTTCCCTAACCATCCCAGCTGGAAGTGATCTCTTCTTCCTCTGAACTTTTGATACATTTCATTTTTGCCACTTAGAGGAATATTTTTTTTTCATTTGTACATGTAATCTCTCCAACTACATTGTAAGTCAGGGTTCCTTTTAGATTTGCTTTTATCCTCCATAGTGTCTTGTGTATAGTAGACTTTTAGTAAATACAGGCTGAAAAGGATGGACATGTCGGATTATATACTCATGCTTTTGTCCTCAGAGCATTTTTGACATATAAAAGACAGGTGACTATGGGGTATAATAGAAGAGATCACCTCTACTCTGGTACTTCTAGGCATTGCTGTTGTGTGAGTAAGCATTACATTCTGAAAAGGACGCGGGCGGATCTTGAGGTACTGAACTTGGAATCTTCTATCCTAAATTTGAATCCCTTCTCTGCCACTTACTCTTTGTAAAGATCTTGGGCATGTTAATCACTATTGACCTCTGAAAATGGACAATGTGGACATCTGAGAAGGGTTAGACTTGATGAATGCATGACAAATAATATTATGCACTTAATGTTGGCTGAGCATTGGGGACAGAGATAGAAGAGACTGTTTCTGTCCCCATGGATCCTGATAAGAGAGACCCTACATATATGAGAATGGTTACTGGAGAGGGGTATTTGGGTCTAGGAAATACCAGTGATGGCTAGTAGAGTCATAAATAGGCATGCCCTTGCCAATGGTAATGGTTGTGTTGATTTTATAAGTATTCTTAAAGAGGTGAAAAAAGTGGAAGGTAATACATGGGTGGCAGAATAGTAAGTTATATTCAGGTGGTTAGGACAGACAGCTCTCACCAATCTTAGCAGCATGGCTCCAGGATGGAAATTGGAATTCTAGTTGAGAAAAATCTCTGGTTGAGATCTAGTAACTTAGATTAGAAATGTCAAACACAGGGACAGCTACATCAGAACCAAAGTAAAATACTATGGGTGAATATTTAACAAAATATAAATAAAATATAACAGTGTTAATATGCCTTTTTAAAGTCAGTATACACCCATAGGAATCCTTATATGATTTCATGGCTCCCATTTCTATTTAAGTTTGATACTTTTGCCGTAGACAGACCTCTGCAATTCCTTTTAGCAGTTAAATTTATGAACGATGATCCTATGCATAGGCTAAATGGTAAAATGATTGCTCAGCTTGAACTATTACTTTGGGTAGCTTTTCATAATACTGATTCCAAGAGGTAGAATATAGCTTTTAGAAACAAGAATTCTTATTAATCCCTGTATATGAATTAGAATAATTAGTGTTGACTATTAATTGGTCATTTATTCAGTAAATACTTATTAAGCACCTGCTCTGTTCCAGACACCATATTAATGGGTATCTCCTGTTATTCTAAGCATAAACTCATATTCAATTAGTATTGAGATGCTTTTGTGAGGACTTTGTTTTCTCCCTGTCATATTTGCTTTAAAAAGGGGATTTCAGCTTGCATTGTTCTCAGAACATATTGCTAGGTCACTAACTTTGCTCCATATGATCAGATTTCAACTTTTCTGCTAAAATACTATGTGAACATGGGAAATGTTTTTAGACTTTCTAAGATACAGGGTTTCCCAAAAGTCCTAATTCAGTTAAGCGTTAACAATTTTAGAAGTAAGAATGCTACAAATTTACAAAAAAAAAGTTTGAAAGTTGATTTAAATCTCTCTTATACTTAGTTGGGTGAATTTTGAATACATTTAAAATTTTAATTTTAAAAAGACTGGGCACCTTGTCATTATAGATTGTGTGTGTTGAAACTTTCAGGCTAGTGAATCAGTAGAGGAGAGGTCTCTTGATCTATCTCCATCAGACTTTGTGATCCTGTGTCAATTCTCTTATATATTTATCAAGGTCTCATTTGTTGAATGATCTTAAGACTAGCATTACAAATGCAATTCTTTGAGTGACAGAACAGAGCTGTAGAAAGTTGTACAAGGTGGTAGGTATGCTGAATTTTAATAAGAAAACCAATATTTAAACATCTTAAACAGTCTTCCAAATTTTTAAATATATTTATATTTATTTATACATTTCAAGTTATTAAAACTTAAACTTATGCTTAGAATTTTGAAACACCTTGAATATGTATTTCATTCATTTGCTTTGAATCTGATCCCTCTAACCTTTTTTATGAGTAGTTTATTGTGAAGTTAAACAATTAAAAAATGAAACTTATTCTTACATCTATTTAAGTTTAGATCTTCATTGACATAGCTTCTTTACCAGTCTTTACCAATCTTAATTCCCTTTCATTTTCTGACCTTTCATTATAATATTTGTAATTTTAAAATTTTGTATATTTATCACTTCATTGACATTTTAATATTTTTTGTTACATTGAATTATTTCATCAGCTTTTCTATATATCTTAAAATCATAAAATTTCATTAATTCAGTATCCTGATTGAAAAAAGACAAACTAATAATTATAAAACATAAATAGCTAATGAAATATTCATGGTAGAATTAAAAAGCAGAATTCAACAATATGTCTGTTACAGGAAACAACTAATTCAGAATCATCAAAATAGATTAAAAATAAAAGTTTCTTTAAAATTACTGTCAAATTCCTAGAATCAGGAGTAGTACTAATGCTATTATTGGACAAAGTTGAATCCAGATCAAAAAGCATTAAAATGAACAAGAATATTTTGTTATCCTCAAGGTGCAATTCAAAGTAAAGTTATATTGTTCTTAGGTATATATATAGATACACACGTATAATAATCTTTAAAGAATTAAATTTAAAAAAAAACCAATAATGGTGAATGATTTTAATACCTTTTTTTCAATGTATGACAATGAGAGTTAAAAAGATAAGTTATATAGTTACAGTATTAAATTTAACCAAATATATATATCACATAACTGTCTGAGGTTAGATAGGAAGCTTGCAAAGATGAGTCTTCCTGACTTCAGGCCCAGGACTTCATCCATTGGCTACCTAGATGCCCCTATAAATGCTACTGTCTGTCTCTATGTGTGAGAAATATCTCAGGAACACTCAATGGGAAAATATTCATCAAACTTATAAAAAATTTTATTGTTTGCCAGGCTACAGAAAAGGCAATGAAAAATATAGACAGACCTTTGTAATGCTATGTTTGATTTCATTGTTGTTCAGTCATATCCAACTCTTCATGACTCTGGGTCATAGTTCCCCAATATTGTCCATGGGTTTTCTTGTCAAAGGTAATGGAATGGTTTGCCATTTCCTTCTCTAGTGCATTACAGTAAACGGAAGTCAAATAATTTGCCCAGGGTCACACAGCTAATAAGTGTCTTGAGACTGGATTTTAACTCAGCTTTTCCTGATGCTGGGCCAATGCTCTATCCATTGGTCTACCAAGCTGACTAATTGTATATTGTTGGGTGTGCTTTGGTCACTTTTCAGTTGTGGCCAACTTTTTTTGATCCCTCTGGAGTTTTTTTGGCAAAGATACTGGAGTGGTTTGCCATTTCCTTCTCCAGTTCATTTTACAGGTGACCTGAAGTAAACAGAGTTAAGTGACTTGCCCAGGGTCACATAATTAGTATCTGAGGTTAGATTCATATTCATAAATATTCATTTCCTTAGTCCATGCCTGACACGTCACCTACTATGTCATCTAGATGCCTCTCTCAATCTATTACTCTTAATATCTTAAGTAATGAGAACAGAGCTAAGTCTAGGAGAAGCCACTCCTGGCCCTCAGGTATTCTGTGTGACTACCATAAGGTTACACAGATATAAATTGCTGGTCTTATAAAAAAGAAAAAAAAATAAACTCCTGCCTAAGAAGTCAGTCAGCCTGCCTGTACTTGTGCTCCCTATATTTGGAACCACATGTTAGTTTCTGAGAGGAATACAAAAGAACTGGAAATTCTTCTCTCTTCCTTAGTCCATTTCTTTTAGAACTCATAGCTATAAGGACTAGGCAATAGGAGTTAAGTGACTTACCCAGGGTAACAAAGATAGGAAGTGTCTGAGGTCAGACTTGAACTGAGGACCCACCATCTCTAGGCCTAGCTCTCAAACCACTGAGCTTCCTTGCTGCCCCCTGTTCCTGTTTCTCTTTAATGGAATAGAGAGTACCTTTGCTTTTCAAATACTGTACAAGTAGAGCACTTATTCCCCTGGGTTTTTACCAAGCTCAGAAGTCTATAACTATGGCACCAACAATAAATTTTGTTTATAGTTCAAACACCACCCTAGCTAAAAGCAGAAAAACTCATTACTACCCTAATGAATTTTTGGCTTCAGCAACTTTTTTTTTTTAAATAACCCTTAACCTTTCATCTTAGAATCAATACTGTGTAGTGGTTCTAGGGCAGAAGTGTGGTAAGGGCTAGGTAATGGGGATTAAGTATCTTGCCCAGGGTCACACATCTAGGAAATGTCTGAGGTCAGATTTGAACCTAGGACCTCCTGTCTCTAGGCCTGGCTCTCAATCCACTGAGCCACCCAGCTTGCCCTCGCCCAGGACAATTCTGCAAATGGATAAGTAACACATTCAAATAAATTTAAATATTTTGACTCCTAAGAAATCAGAGGACCCACCAAAAAAAGAGTAATTTGAAGAAAGTTTACAAAAAATCATAGGAAGAAATGAAGTTAGAATTAAAAGGTATTAAATTGGAAATAGTAAAGAAAATCACTAACCTAGAGAAGCCAATAAATAGCATGAAATTCAAAGAATTGACTAGTAGCATCTTTCCTATAGTAGAATTTGGAATTGCACAGAGTATAGAGAGCTAGAAATACAGGCTCAACAAGAATTCATTTAATTTTCCAGATTACATTCATACTTAAATGATAGACCTTGGGGTGGGTTGAGGGGCTATATCTTAATCTATAGTGACTGACCTCAAAATATTTAAAAACAAGCAAAATGCCAAAAGAATTGGAAACCACATTCCAGGAAATCATCAAAGACCTATTTATAGAATTTGCAAGAACTGATCAAGTGCAAATGGAAAGAATCCATAGGACAAGGAAGAACCTAATAGTTAAAACATGTAGACATATCATCAACATTATTGTGATTAGAAAAAATAATATAAGTCAATTAGATATGTGGGCTATACTTATCAAGGAATAATCTTCAGGATCCTAGTGGACTTTGCAAGCAAGAAAAGGAAAGATCAGAGAAGCTGAAATTGCTGTGAGCTGGCTCTGTACACAGAATTACCTCCCCAGCAAAATTCAATGTGTTTTATAGAGGCAAGAGGTGAATTTTTTAGGAGACTTTAAAATATTTTAAGAGAAACATAGTTCAAGGAAGTCTTAAAGTGCCACATAAGCATCCTAGCCAACAAGAGTAGTATTGTGAACATTCAAGAAAGAAACCTTTGCCTCTCTTCTGGAAAGAAAGAAGACACCTAAGAGCATTGTATTCAGCAAATCTCTAAAGGTCTCAGAGGGATTTTTCAAAGAAATAAAGAAAACTCCAAATAGGAGAAATTGAGAGGTCTGGCTATGGTCCTATGGTTGATTAAAAACAAAAAAGGAAGTCAAAGCTAAGCCTACATTAATTATATATTTATGACACGAAAAAATTAGTTATAATAAAGTTTTTAATTTGAGACACTATTAATAAGGCTATTAATAATGACACATATAAACACTTGATTTTCATAATTCTGAAGCCACCACTTGCTTCTACTGTTACACTGTCTATAATCAATTATTAGCATTTAATAAAGCCAATCAGTCAGTACACAATAATTAAGCACCTACTATATTATGGACACTGTACTAAGTGCTGGGCATAAATAATCCCTAAATAATAAAACTCATCCTCTAACATGGGAGATAGATAATCTATATCAAGCTATATAAGAGACATACACAAATCAAATATATGATAATTTTTTAAAACTGAAAAGGACCTCAGGGGGCTTTAGAAAGCTGGAGTTTGTGCTAAGCTTGACAGAATTCAGTGATTCCAAGAGATGGAACGGGGGAGGCAGAGAGAACCTAAGGCCTGCAGGAGAGGCAACAAGAAGGGAAGAGAACATCAAGGAAGCCCTTAAAGTTGGTGGAGGGGAGTAATGCATAAGTAGAGTGGAAAGGAAAGAAGAGCCTGGGTGGCCAAGAGCTTTAAATGTCCAGCAGGAATTTCTATTTGATCTTAAAGGTAATAGGGACCTACTAGAGCTTAAGGCATCGTGACAGTGGGTAACTGGAAGGAGAGTAGTATACTAAACAGTAATAGCAAGGTCTGTAAGAGGTAATAAATTGGAAGGGATGTTCACTCTTGACAACCCAGGTCTCTCTTCTAAGTTCTAGTCCACTATCACTGATTTCCTATTGGTCATTTTAAGCAATATCATATAAATATCTCAAAGTCTACAAACCCAAAATAGAGCAAGTTTTCTCCCTACCCCATATCCCTAAGTTTTAAACTTTAATGGCTTAACATAACACCTCCTCTCCCTCAACTTCTTTATTTTTCTCAAAAATACCTTTATCCTTCCAGTCCTCCATGTTCACTCCCTTGGCTTTATCCAAGATTCTTTACCCACTCTCTCCCAGATGGTTGCCAAATCTTGGTGTCTCCATCTCCATATCATCCCCTTCTCACTATGCCTATAATTACTATGTTAGGCTCTGTTGCTGAAATATTCAATGGCCTCTTAATTTGTCTTTCTATCTTAAGCTTTTTCTCACTCCTATTCCTCTTCTTCTTAGCTGTCAAAATGATTTTCTTTAAGTGCCAATCTGACTACCTTGCACCTACTCAAACTCCAGTACCTTATTTCCTGTAGGGTCAAATTTGAGCTCTTTTGACTTTTAAAGACTTTTATAGCATTGTCATAATCTTTTTTACCTTATTATTTAATACTCCCCTTCTTCAATTTTTATTCAAGATTAGCTACTCTACTGTAGACAGACTGGCCTTCTTTTCTTGGCACAATTTATGGACCTTTCTTTGCATTAGCCATTCACCCATGAGTAGAATGCATTCTCTCTTCACCTCTGCATAAGAAAATCCCATACTCTTGTCAAGATTAAGTTCAAACAATGCCTTCTAACTGAAGAATTTCTTGATCCCTAATTGTTAGTGCTCTTCTTCCCTAAACTATTTGTATTTATTAATTATTTGTTAAAATTATTTGCTTCTATATGCATATTCTCTCTTGATAAAATGGAAGATTGCTGAGAGCAAGAATGTTTCCTTTTTGGCTTTGTATCCACAGCATTTAGGACAGTGCCAACCACAGAAGAGTCTTTTAAAAAAACCACATGGGAACAAATAACTGATTTTTAAAGGAAATTCTAGCTATAACATAGTATTGTTTTTCATGCCTTAAATAAGCAGTAGTAACAAGAAACTTCAAAACATCTTTATTTGCAGATAGCATATACCTAGAAAATACAAAACAGTCAATAAAACAAAAATTAAAGGACAATAATAAATGACTTTAGGAAAGCAGCAGAGTATATATAAATCATAATGCAGAAACACAATAAAAGGAAACTGATAGGAACATAGTGCTTACAATAAAAATATATCAGTTATATGGGCATTAGCTTATCAAAATCTAAGATGAATCTTAGAGAACATTTCTAGAGTGTTTTGAAAAAAAAATGAGCTCAATGAATGGAAGGTTACTCCTTGTTATGTATTAGGTCAAGCAAAAGAAATAAAGATACTCTTGGTTCTGAATTCTTTGTTCTCTCTGAGTTTGCACTTGTGAAAGGGAATCCTTTATTCCCTTTGTCTATTTTTAGTTTACACTTTGGTTAACAATAACTTAAGTACCCCTACTTAGTACCTCTCCCTAGATTTTGAAGACAGGATTAACTCTCCTTTGTCTACTTTTGAATGGAATCAACAAAAGCTTGAATACCCTGCTTAGCACTAGGTGGAGGAGCTCTCCACCCTTTCAACTCAATCAGCCAGGAAATAAGAATTCATACCTCTGTCTACCAGGAATCTGTGAACTCTTTTGATGCATATTCACCTCTCCAGAAGGTGAGACTTGTTTCTCACAAACACTTGCCTCCTGGACTGTGCTGGGCAATTTGGAAGTTGTGATTGGCCCTTGTGAAAAGGGGAAGGGATAAGAAGCCACTTATAAAAGGCCCTGAATTTCTGGGGCTGACTTCAAGAAGGAAGTAAGCTTTAATCAGAAGATTGGCTCAAGGAAGAAAGTGGGCCACAGGGGTCACCTTTAGCTCAGGTCATTGTGTTGACCTGTCTCTTAGAGGGAATTTGGGTGAGTAGATAGCTGGCTTTCCCTTTCTGTCTTCTGGAGAGAGTTTAATTCTGGTTGAAGGTCAACAAGTCCTGACTGAGTAGAGGATAGAAGCAATATTTAGTTAGGCTAATGTCTTTTCTACCCTTTTGTATTTTTCTGCTTTCACTCTTTTCACCTCTTTTGTAAATAAAAGGTATTAAAGTCATTTTGACTTTGAAGCAATAATACTTTTAATAGGCAACTACCATATTTATAATTTTCATATATTTTTAGTCAAACCATTAAAATTTAATTCTTATAGTTCCCAAATGTAGTTTAACTTGCCGTCAATAAGAATAATCAGTTATTTACTGAATGACTGACTTATATTCTCATCAGTAATGGTGAATTATATTTTTACCTTTTTTATCTGTCTCTAGAAAGTTTGTTATGGCTTTATGTAATCTCATGCAGTATTATGTAGGTGTAGTTTTAGCGTAATTTGGTTGGTAGTATGCTAAATCCGTAAGTTTGAGAATGATGAACAGTTTCACTGTCAGTGATAAGAACTAAAAAATGGAAAACTAACAAAGGGTGATGATAATAATAATGAAAATGTCTTAATACTAGAAAAAGAATAGAGGAATAGATCAGTTAAATAGATGAGAATCCTGAAATAAAAACCATTAACATATTAACAGGTTACACATAAAATATTTCCAAGTTTATAAAGCACTTAAATTTACGCTCTCATTTCATGCTTCTGTTAGCCCTGTGAAGTATAGACCATTATCCCTATTTTACATATGAGAAAACTAAGGTGAAGAGAAGTATAGTGACTTGTCCAGAGAACAATAATAAGTGTCTAGGAAAGGATTCAAATTCAGGTATTCCTGACTTTAAATCTAGCACTCCATTCAGTATATACTATATATATATATAAGGAAGTAAAATCATTCTCAGTTCAATTTTTTAAATCCACTTCTCAGTACACATTCAATTCAATAAACATTTTTAAAGTACCTACTATGTGCCAGGAACTATGCTAAGTGCTTTGTTAGACTGTTATCCATTTCAAGACTCCTAACTGTGGATTTATCTCAAGTCTCTTTCCTGGACTTTTTATATTCTATCTTGATGATCTCATCAGCTCACATGAGTTAATTGTCTTCTCTTTGCAGGTGACTCCTTGATTTCTATAGCCAAACCTAGTTCTGCTGAGCTCTAATTCCCTATCACTGGTGGCCTGATAAACATTTTGAATTTGTTGTTCCAAAGGCATCTTGAATGCTTCATTTTCAAAAGGGAACTCATTATCCCCCCCAATTCATCCCTCTTACAGATTTCCTATTTTTAGTGAAGACTATAATCCTTTTAGGTACACATCGACACAACCTCAGTGTTATCCATGACTCATCAAATTCGCTTACTCCATGTGTATAATCCATTGTCATCACTCTTGTCTTTTCTTCTCCCTACCCCCCATCTCTCTGACCTTCTCTTTACTCACACAGCCCTCATTAAGGCCCTTATTACCTCACCTAGACTATTTGACCAGCTTCCTGAGTTGGTATTTCTGCTCTGCCTCTCCCTAATCTTCCCTGTTTCTACACAGCCATCCAAATGATTTTCGAAAAACTTAGGTCTTACTATGTCATTCGCTTACTCATTCAGTTGCAGTAGTTTCCTGTTGCCCCTAGCATCAACATCGACATCTACTTTTAGCACTGAAGGCTTTTTTCTTTTTCTTTTTAACTTATCCCAACCTATCTTTCTGTCCTTTTACATTATTCCTTTTCCTAGACTCTTGTGTTGCAGCCAAACTGGCCTTATTATAGTTTTCCTTTTCATGCTTTTGTATTTTCTGTTCTTTATTCCTGAAATATACACCTACTTTGTCTCTACTTCAAACCCCCAGTTTCTTTCAGGGTTCAGAAAAGTACTACCTTCTTCATGAAGCTTTTATTATTAATTCCCCCCTCCCCACCCACCACTACCTTCTTCCCAAAATTGTCTTGTATCAGTTTTGTTTTTGACTATGTGGGTATATGTATACACAGACATACTTAAATGTGTTTTTTCATGTGGCTAGATTAGAAACTCCATAAAGACAGTGACTTTTTGCCTTTTGATTTTATGTCCCCAGTGTTGGCATGTAAAAAATAATAGTCACATAACAAATGTTTGTTGATTAATTGTGAGAGAGTGATATGGGGCTAGAAGTTTTTACATTTATAATACACTATTCAAAGCCAATAATTGCATTGGCTCTAAATGCTTTAAAAGTCATCCAGCCAATTTGGAAAGTAGCCTGGAATTGTTCTAAGAAAGTAACTTAAATGCTTATTCCTTTTTGACCCAAAGATCGCACCATTAGGCTTATAAACAAAGGAGGTCAGAGATAAAAATAATTCATTATATACTAAAATGTTTTAGAGACACTTTTTGTAGTTAGTGAATTGGAAACAAGGTAGATACCCCATTAATAGACCAGTTGTTATATATGAATGTAATCAAATATTAGTGCACAGTACAAAAAGATGAATATTATGATTATAGGAAGACTTAATTAATATTATCTATCAGCAAAAACATGAAAATAATATGTAGATTGAATACCATAGTGCTATTTCATTATATTGACTAAGCTTGCCACTGAAGCAGAGGTGTGAAAATGGAGCTTCCTTTTGAAGGGAGGGGGAGAACAGAGGGAGGAAATTGTGGATATGCAATCCTGTATTTGCTATTGGGCTTAATTGATATGTTTTTAGTCTTCCAAAATACAAAAAGTTCTTTATTCTTTGTTATAAGACTGCTAACTGTGTGGAGAAGAGGACAGGGATATATTAGGAAATAAAAGTAATGTAGAAACAAAATATATTAATGAAGTTTTAAAAAATACATATTAAAAATCAAACTGGAAAAAATAGAATAGAGGAGGTTTTTATTTTTAAAAATAGAAGGAATTATTGACATATCAACATTTTTTGTTATATTTACATACTTTTGTGATGTTATTCAGAACCCATCTCTTCCTGCCCGTCTTGTATAACAACTCAACCATATCTTCTCAGCCAACATACTGGGAACCTTCCTCACTTTTTCTTGATAGCCTCAACTGGACCCTGATTGCAGCAAGGCATTTCTTTTAATTGCTGCTCTATCTCATACCCCACAAAAATTATCTTAAATATGCTCTTTCCTCCTAAACCTTTCTGACCTTTTTTCCTCCTTCTCTCTCAGCTGAGGATATTGTCTCTTGGTGGAAAACACTGAGGGAATTTGACTTAATCTCTTTCTTTCACATCCTTCATCTCAAAACCCCTTCACAAGTGGAATGACCTCCAGGAATTGATGCAGAGCAGAACCAAGAGAACATTGTACAGAGACTGATACACTGTGGCACAATCGAATGTAATGTATTTCTCTACTAGCACCAGTGCAATTATCCAGAACAATTCTAAGAGACTTATGAGAAAGAACCTATCCACATCTAGAACAAGAACTGTGGGAGTAGAAACACAGAAGAAAAATATTTCCTTGATCACATGGTTTGATGGGAGTATGATTCAGGATGGAGACTCTAAATGATTGCTCTAATGTAAATGTTAGTAATATGGAAATAGGTTTTGATTTATGATACATGTAAAACCCAGTGGAATTGCTCATTGGCCACAGGAGTGGGGTGGGAGGAGGTGAAGGAAAGAACATGAATCAGGTAACCATGGAAAAATATTCTAAATTAATTAATTGAATTAAAAAAAAAAAACCTTCACATCATGACCCACTCTTGCCTTCTTTTTTAGTGTCTTAGAAAGTGAGAGCCTTTCTTGCCTAGTCCAACTCTTCTCCATGTGTACTTTATTCTATTCTGTCCTGCCTTTACCAACAGATTATATCTTTTAACATCTCCACTACCCTTCTCAAATCTTGAACCTCTTCCTATCACCTGGTTCCTGCCCTACTGTCTTCAAACATGACTAAGACTCATCCTTAAAAAACACCCCCTAGGTTTTATTATTCCCCAAACTGTTGTCCAGTATCTCTCTTCAGCCAAATTCCTGGTAACTGTTGTCTGAATTTCCTATCTTTACATCCTCATTTTTCACTCTCATTCCTTTATCCATTTGCATACTGAAATTTAAACTCATCACCAAACTGAAACCTCTTTCTCCAAGTTAACAGTGATATATTTTGTTTTTATAACTTAAACATTTTAATTGCTTTTATTATGAAAACAAAACAAAACAAAATAGGAAACTTAACCAAATCTCTTAACCTTTTCTCATTGTCTCCTTCCAATTCAAAATGTTACATCTCTTAATAGCCAGCAGTTGGATTCATTACATTTCAAGCTTCACTTCAATTGAGGAATGGCTGAACAAATTGATTCCATGGGGATTAATTAATCTTTGTGTTCTAGGCCTCCTTTTTTAATATTTAATATTTTTATTTTATTTTATTTTTTTTGGTTACAATACTCACTTTATTTCCCTCCCTCCCCTCCACCCACCCTTCCCACAGCCGACGCATAATTTCATTGGGAATTACTTGTGTCCTTGATCAGAACCTATTTCAATGATGTTGTTTGCATTAGGATATTCATTTAGAGTCTACATCCCCAGCCATATCCCTTCGACATATGTATTCAAGCAGTTGTTTTTCGTTGGTGTTTTTACTCCTACAGTGTTTCCTCTGAATGTGGATAGTGGTTTTTCTCGTAGATTCCTCCAAGTTGTTCAGGGTCACTGCACTGCTACTAGTGGAGAAGTCCATTACGTTCGGTTGTACCACAGTGTATCAGTCTCTGTGTACAATGTTTTTCTGGTTCTTCTCCTCTCACTCTGCATCAATTCCTGGAGGTTGTTCCAGTCCCCATGGAATTAATTTGTTCAGCCATTCCTCAATTGAAGGGCATCCCCTCATTTTCCAATTTTTTGCCACCACAAAGAGCGCAACTATGAATATTTTTATACATGTCTTTTTCCTTATTATCTCTTTGGGCTACAAACTCAGCAGTGCTATGGCTGGATCAAAGGGCAGACAGTCTTTTATTGCCCTTTGGGCATAGTTCCAAATTGTTCTCCAGAGTCATTGATCAATTCACAACTCCACCAGCAATGCATTAAAGTCCTGACTTTGCCACATCCCCTCCAGCATTCATTACTTTCCTTTGCTGTCATGTTAGCCTATCTGCTAGGTGTGAGGTGATAGCTCAGAGTTGTTTTGATTTGCATTTGTCGGATTATTAGAGATTTAGAGCACTTTTTCCATGTACTTATTAATAGTTTTGATTTCCTTAACTGAAAATTGCCTATTCATGTCCCTTGCCCATTTATCAATTAGAGAATGGCTTGATTTTTTTTGTACAATTGATTTAGTTCTTTATAAATTTGAGTAATTAGACCTTTGTCAGAGGTTTTTGTAATGAAGATTGTTTCACAATATGTTGTTTCCCTTCTAATTTTAGATGCATTAGGTTTGTTTGTACAAAACCTTTTTAATTTGATGTAATCAAAATGATTGATTTTACATTTTGTGATTTTTTTTCTTGCTCTTGCTTGGTTTTAAAGTCTTTCCTTTCCCAAAGATCTGACATGTATACTATTCTGTGTTCATGTAATTTGCTTATAGTTTCCTTCTTTATATTCAGGTCATTCACCCATTCTGAGTTTATCTTGGTATGGATGTGAGATGTTGATCCAAACCTAATTTATCCCATTCTGTCTTCCAATTTTCCCAGTAGTTTTATCAAATAGTGGTTTTGGGTCCCCAAAACTGGGTTCTTTGGGCTTATCATAGACTGTCTTGTTGAGGTTATTTACCCCTAGTCTATTCCACTGATCCTCCTTTCTGACTCTTAGCCAGTACCAAAATGTTTTGATGACCACTGCTTTATAGTATAGTTTAAGATCTGGAACTGCAAGTCCTCCTTCCTTTGCATTTTTTTTTCATGATTTCTCTGGATATCCTTGATCTTTTGTTCTTCCAAATGAACTTTGTTATGTTTTTTTCTAATTCAGTAAAAAAGTTTTTTGGTAGTTCAATGGGTATGGCAGTAAATAAGTAAATTTATTTGGTCAAGGTTGTCATTTTTATTATGTTAGCTCGTTCTACACATGAGCAATCAATGCTTCTCCAATTGTTTAGATATAGTTTTAATTGTGTGGAGAGTGTTTTGTAGTTTCTGTGTTTTTCTTGGCAGATAGATTCCTCAAGTATTTTATATTGTCTAGGGTGATTTTAAATGGAATTTCTCTTTCTAATTCTTACTGCTGAGCTGTGTTGGAAATATATAGAAATGCTGATGACTTATGAGTGTTTATTTTGTATCCTACGACTTTGCTAAAGTTGTTGATTATTTCGACTAGCTTTTTTGTTGATTCTCTAGGATTCTTTAAGTAGACCATCATATCATCTACAAAGAATGATAGCTTGGTCTCTTCATTGCCAATTTTAATTCCTTCAATTCCTTTTTCTTCTCTAATTGCTAGTGTTTCTAGTACAATGTTGAATAATAGCGTTGATAATGGGCATCCTGGTTTCACTCCTGATCTCATTGGGAAGGCTTCTAGTTTATCCCTATTGCAGATGATGTTGACTGATGGGTTTTAGATAGATACTGTTTATTGTTTTTAGGAAAGGCCCTTCTATTCCTATGCTTTCTAGTGCTTTCAATAGGAATTAATGTTGTATTTTGTAAAAATCTTTTTCTGCATCTATTGAGATAATCATGTGATTTCTGTTGGTTTGGTTGTCGATATGGTCTATTATATGGATTGTTTTCCTAATATTGAACCATCCTTGCATTCCTGGTATGAATCCTACCTCGTCATAGTGGATAACCTTCATGATCACTTGCTGGAGTCTTCTTGCTAGTATCCTATTTAAAATTTTTGCATCTATATTTATTAGGAAAATGTCTCTATACTTTTCTTTCTCTGTTTTTGACTTGCCTGGTTTTGAGATCAGTACCATATTTGTGTCTTAAAATGAATTTGGTAGAACTCCTTCTTTGCTTATTATGTCAAATAGTTTGTATAATATTGGGATTAGTTGTTCTTTGAATGTTTAATAGAATTCATTTTTGAATCCATCTGGACCTGGGGATTTTTTCTTAGGGAGTTCTTTGATGGCTTGTTCAATTTTTTTTTTCTGATATGAGATTGTTTAGGTAATTTGTTTCTTCCTCTGTTAATCTATTCAATTTATTTTTGTAAGTATTCATCCATATCACCTAGATTGCCATATTTGTTGCCATTTAATTGGGCATAATAGTTTTTAATGATCGATACGGTTTCCCTTTTCATCTTGGATACTGTCAGTTTGATTTTCTTCTTTCCTTTTTTTAATTAGACTGACCAGTACTTTGTCTATTTTATTTGTTTTTTCAAAGTACCTGCTTCTAGTCTTATTCATTAAATCAGTAGTTCTTTGACTTTCAATTTCCCCCTGAATACTGCTTTGGCTGCATCCCGTAGGTTTTGAAAGGCTGTCTCATCATTGTGATTTTCTTCAATGAAATTATTGCTTCTATGATTTGTTCTTTGACTAACCGGTTTTGGAGAATTGTATTGTTTAATTTCCAATTAATTTTTGATTTTCCTCTCTATGTACCCTTACTAATTATTATTTTCATTGCATTGTGATCTGAGAAGGTTGCAATTATTATTTCTGCTCTTTTGCACTTGTTTGCAATGTTTTTATGCCCTAATACATGGTCAGTTTTTGTGAATGTACTATGTGCTGATCAAAAGAAGGTATTCCTTTTTGTCCTTATTCATTTTTCTCCACATATCTACTAACTAATTTTTCTAAGATTCCATTCACTTCTATTATCTCTTTCTCATTTATTTTTTTGGTTTGATTTATCTAGTTTGGATAGAGGAAGGTTAACGTCTCCCACTAGTATAGTTTTTCTATCTTATTTCATCCTTGAGCTCCACTAGTTTCTCCTTTAGAAATTTGGATGCTATGCCATTTGGTGCATACATGTTGAGTACTGATATTTCTTCATTTTCTATACTGCCTTTTATTAGTAGGGTGTAATTACCTTCCCTATCTTTTTAAACTAGCTTTATTTTTACTTTGGCTTTGTCATATCATGATTGCGACTCCTGCCTTTTTTTAATCCGTTGATGCACAATACATATGGCTCCATCCTCTTACTTTGACCCTATGGATATCTACCTTCCTCATGTGTGTTTCTTGTAGACAGCATATGGTAGGGTTTTGGGTTCTAATCCACTCTGCTATTCACTTGTGTTTTATGGGTGAGTTTCTTCCATTCACATTCAGAATTATGATTACCAACTGTGTATTTCCCAGCATTTTGATTTCTACTTAGTCCTGCCTTTTCTTCTTTCACTATTTCCTTCTATAACAATTTTTTAATCAGTCCCCCTAATTCCCATCCTTATTTTACTTCCCTTTCTACCTTCCCCTCTCTTTTTATATCCCCCCCCCATTTTCTTTGCAGTCTTGCAGTCTTTTTAAAACTACCCCACACCCTTTCCCTCTCTTATACTGCTTCCCTCCCCAGCAGTCCATTTGTTAGCTTTCTAATCCCCTTTTGGGTGGGAATCTATTCTCTGCCCCAATGGATTAGATTGTTCTTTCCTCTTTGGGTCAATTTCAATGCACGTAAGAGTTGAGTATTTCCTGTCTCTAACCTCTTTACCCTTCCAGTGTATTGATGTTCTCCCCCCTCCCGCTATGAGCTTCTTTGTGACCTAAATTTATCCCCTTTTGTTTCTTTTCCCATTTCTTTTAGTATTAACCTCTCTTTTTGTATATGTATTTATGCATACATATATATCTATTTGTCATTGTTCCCCCTAAGTGTAATTCTTCTAGCTGCCCAGGTGATAACAACAGTTTTTAAGAGTTACCAATGACCTCTTTTCTTATAGGGATACATATCATTTTAACTTATTGAGTCTCTTTAAATAAAAGGTTTTTGTTATTGTTGTTTTGTTTTGTTTTTCTTTTTTCCCTCCTTTTAAATTACCTTTTGATAACTCTCTTGAGTTCTGTGCTTGGACATCAAATTTTCTGTTCAGGTCTAGTCTTTTCTTTACAAATTCTTGGTATTCTTCTATTTTGTTGAATGACCATACTTTCCCTGTAAGAATATAGTCAGTTTTGCTGGGTAGTTGATTCTTGGTTGTAGACCTAGTTCCCTTGTTTTCCGGAATATCATATTCCATGCTTTTCAGTCCTTCAGTGTAGATGCAGCCAGATCCTGTGTTATCCTCACTGTGATTCCATGGTATCTGAATGACTTCTTCTTGACAGCTTGTAATATTTTGTCTTTGGTCTGATGGTTCTTGAATTTGGCTATAACATTCCTGGGTGTTGTCAGTTGGGGATTAAGTACAGGAGGTGATCTGTGGATTCTTTCAATCTCCACTTTTCCCTCTTGTTCTAGAATGTCGGGGCAGTTTTCTTGAATGATTTCCTATAGTATTATGTCCAGGATTTTTCTTTTGTCACGGTCTACTGGTAGACCAATGATTCTTTAATTGTCTTTCCTCAAACGATTTTCTAAATCTTCTGTTTTGTGAATGAGATGCTTCATATTTTCCTCAATTTTTTTCATTCTTTTGGTTTTGTTTTATAGTGTTCTGCTGCCTTGTGAGGCCACTTAATTCTAGTTGTTGTATTCTGGTTCTTAAAGACTGGATTCCATCCCTGACTTTTTGGTTATCCTTCTCCTTCTGGTCTGATTTTCTTTGGAGGTCATCTTTCAACCTCTTTGCCACATCTCTCATCTCCTTTGCCTCATCTTTCATCTTCTTTGCCTTATCTTTCATCTCCTTTGCCTCATTTATTAGCTGGCTGATTTTGGCTTTCAAGACACCATTTTCTGTTTCTAGATGACTTATCTTAGTTTTTAAGTTCTTTTCCAAATTGTCTTTAGCCTCTCTTAATTGTGTTTTGAATTTCATTTTGAGTTCTTCCAAAGCCTGTATCCAATTTGCTGGGATTTCTGGTTTATCGTTTGCTGATCCCTCCCCTTGTGTTCCGTTTGCTTTTTGCTTGTTGCCTGTACAGAAACTGTCTATTGTAATTTCTTTCTTCTTCTTCTGTTGTTTGCTCATATTTACCCCTTCTTTGCTCCCCGTATTTGTCTGTGTTCTTGTTCCTCTCTCTCTCTCTCTCTCTCTCTCTCTCTCTCTCTCTCTCTCTCTCTCTCTCTCTCTCTCTCTCTCTCTCTCTCTCTCTCTCTCTGTTTTTTTGTTTTGTTTTGTTTTGGGGTTTTCTGTCAGTCTCCCCTCTTGGAGCTTTTACAGAAGATCTCTCCCTGCAATCTGAGGGGGAGCGGTGTTGGAGTTTGAGCTTCCCTGTCCTCTGGATGTTTTTGATTGGATTAAATTAAAGTCCAGCAGTCTATGTGGGAGGGGTGTTGGAGTTTGGGCTTCCCTTATCTCTGAAGACTTTTGATGGCATTAAGTTCAGCTGGCTTGGACTAGATGTGCCATGAGGCCAAAACCTCCTGGAAGGCTGGAGCAATATGGAGGTTCTCAGCCGCTGTGACCAGGCTGCTTGCTCTTCACTCCCTCTCTAGCTCCTTCCCCGCTGCCTGTGTTCGACACCCTGAGCCTGGCAGAGCTCTGTCCACAAGTTCCTCCCTCCAGACCAGTGCCTTTGACTGCCCAGAGGTTCTTGCTGCTGCTGGAGGCTTAGCACTCTAGTTGGGGGTTGGTAGGGTCCTGGGGCCTTCCTCTTCTGCCTTCCCCTTTAAACCCAAGTGTTCTTGGATTCCAAATTTTGGGGGATGTACCTTTTGGATTGAGTCCAGCAGGAGGGTTCCTTGGCTCTGTCCTGTTAGGTTTGATTTACAGTCCCCTTGGAGTATTCAATTTGTGATCGTTAAGGAAGGGTTTTCAGAGGTTTGAATTTCTGCTGCTTCTAAGCCGCCGTCTTGACTCCGTCCCTCTAGGCCCCTTTTCTGATATTTAGTTAGTTTTACCACCATGGCCACTTTACTTCCAGTCATAGAACTTTAGTAGTTTTTTCATTTGCCAAATTTGCTGCTTTTTCTCAGTAGATCTATTGATGCTTTTTGACTTCTGGAACTCCTCCCCCCTCCCCCGTATTTTCATGACTTTCCTCTCTCTTCCTTCTCCTACACATCTGTTCAGACTGCCAAAGTGGTTCATGACACACACAAAAAGTTAAGAATCCTTGCTTTGTGTTCTTTTTGCTTTTGGTAACCCTCTCAATCGTTGATGGATTTAACTGTCATCTCTATGGAAGTGACTCCCCAAAACTTACATATCTAGCCAATATCTCCCTTAGGAGTTACTCAATCACCAGTTGTCTCTTAGACCTTCCCCTTAATGTTTTGGACATACCATTAACTTGATACATCCTAAAACCAAACTCAGTATCTTTTTGCCCAAACCTCTCCCTCTTTCAAATTCCGTATTTCTCTTGAAGACTCTACCATCCATTCAGTTTCTTAGATGTGTAACCTCCACATTATCCTAGACCTCTCACCAGCTTTATCCTTCCAGTAAGTTACCAAATCTTCCTTTGCTATTACCTTCATATCTCTTGATTTTGACCTCTTCTTTCCACTTACATAGTTAATACCTTAATTAAGACCATCATCTGTCAACTAGACTATAATAACACCATTTAATTGGTCTCCTTGTCTCAAGTTTTTCCTCTAGTTTAATACATTCTACATACTATTTTTTCTTAAGCACAGATCTGGCCATGTGACTCCCATATGCAATCAAACTCCATTTGCTTCCTATTGCCTCTAGGATGAAATAGAAACTCTTCTGTGTAGCTTTTAAAGCTTTATATTACTTGAACTCCAATACTTGGTCTTATATTCTGAGAGATTAGGCAAACTGTCCTTCTCTCTGTTACTTAAGGCATTTTATTTCTATTGCCATGCCTTTTACTGGTAATTCTTCATCCCTGGAATGTGCTTCTTCCTTCGGTCTGCCTCATGGAGGGGATTGTTCTTTAAGATGCACCCCACAATCCCCTTTGTGAAGCTTTTCCTGACTCCCCAATGCGAATGCTTTCCCTCCCAAACTACTTTTTATATAAGTTCTTAGGGTCTTTGCATGCATGTGCACACAAAGTAGGGTATATATTTATGTGTATTTAAATTTTATGCTGTCCACATTTTACATGCACTTGTATCCTCTATTCAGATATAAGCTCATTGTAATTAAGAATGCTTTCATTCTTTGTACTTGTATTTATAACACCTATAATATAGAATAGGTGCTTAATTAATGCTGTGAGGATCTCAAGAGAAAATATGTGCTATATATGCATTATCCTTTAGAGCCTAGCATTCTGTGACTTTCGGCTACATATCTGCACAAGAGGAATACTGATGGTTAAAAGATCTATTTTTTTTTTTTAAATCCTTACCTTCTGTCTTAGAATCAGTACTGTGTATTAGTTCCAAGGCAAAAGAATTGTATGGGCTAGGCTATGGGGGTTAAGTAACTTTCCCAGGGTCACACATTTTTGACATCTGCATGGGAGCTACCTTCTTAGGAAGACATTTTGCTTGGGAACTCTTTTTGTGGCTTTTGTTTATCAAATCAGCTGTTTTCCTCTAATACACCAACATTAATCATATTGGTACCTTGTAGTTTACATGTTTCAGGCAGTCTATCATGATAAATACATGTTTTTTATGAGAAATCAAGTGCAAAAACTTCTGATACCATCATCAAAGATGCCCTTGGCATGTGTGCATAGATTATACTTAAAAAAAAAAAAAACACTGTCATATAGGCGGGAAAGGAGGTGTAATTATTGGTGTTTTCTGTCACCTTTTTTGACAATAAAGCCCGAGATCTTTTCCCCATACCTGATATCTTCCTTTTCTTTAGATCCTTTATAATTATGTCTCTTATCCAACTCTCATGATTTCTGCTTCCAGCTCATTCTTCTATTTGGTCACCTTTGTTCAGTCAAGCCACTTTTTGAATTATTGTTTTCAATGCCATTGCCACATCCTGATGTGACTCATGGGACTGAAAGTGGGGAGGTTGGTAGTCAGTATGTTGAAATCTAGATGTGCTAGATGTTCTTTGCTGGTGAAATATGTTGTGTGTGTGTTTTGTGTGTGTGTGTGTGTGTGTCTGTCTGTCTGATCTTTCCTCATCTTTCTTCATGCAGCATGGAGTTTGTTGTCTTCTCAATGTCATGCTTAAACATCCTTGGAATGATTTGTTCCAGGTGGGAATCTTGCCAAGCCTTCTTTAAACTGTTTTTTTCCTTTCATTGCTTCTTGCATTTTTATGAGATGTTACTGCTTTTAATTTTTCACTATCCTCCATAAGTGGTTATTTTTGTTCTTTTTTTTAGTCAGTAATCATTTTACTTATTATATTCAAGAGGCTTTGGCAGGTGCTGGGGTTGCAAAGAAGGGCATAAAAAAAATCTTTGCTTCAAGAAGCTCACATCCTATTGGGAGAGAAAGCACATAAATTAACTAGGCACCTAAAAGATACACAGATAGAACAAATGGATGGTCATCTTAGTGAGGAAGGCACTAGCAGCTGGTGGGGAGAGGAAGCCAGGAAAGGTCTTCTGAAGAATGTATTTGAATTCAGGCCAAGGGAGCCAGAGATTGTGAAAAGAGAGAATTCCAGGCATGGTAAATGAATAAAGACAGTAGGCCGATTGTCATGTGTGAGGGAGAGCAAATAGGCCAGGCCAGTGTAGAAGGATCATAAAGTAAGTGTAAGAAAATCTAGAAGATAAGGGGCCAGATTATAAACTCAACAGAAGAATTTATGTTTGATGTTAGAAGTAATGAGAAGCTATTGAGTTCAATGAGTTAAATCCAAAAGGTTTTATAGAGAATTTCTATTCCTAACAGGTAACTTTTATTTTTTTTTACTGGCCTCTGCTTGGCAAGTAAATAAAGTATTGGATGCTGTGTTTTTGTTGTTGTTGTTTTTTTAAAGATATTTTTCCATGTTCCCATGATTCATATTCTTTCCCTCCTCTCTTCCCTCCCCCCTCCTAGAGATGACAAGCAATTCCACTTGGTTGTATGAATGTTGTCACTTGATACTTATTTCCATATTTATTTTTGCTACAGAGCGATCTTTTAAAGCCTAAACCCCAAATCACATACCCATATATACATGGGATAAGTGGTGTCATGTTTTGCTTTTGCATTTCTACACCCATTGTTCAACGTGGTTGGCATTCTTTCACATAAGTCCTTCCAGAGTGTCCTGGCTTGTTGCATTACTACTAGTAGCAAAGTCCATTACATTGGATTGTTCCACAATGTCTTCCTTTCTGTGTACAATGTTCTCCTGGCTCTAATTTCACTATGCCTCAGTTCATTGTGGTTCTCCCAGTTCATATAGAAATCCTCCAGGTCATCAATCGTTACAGCACAATAGTATTCTATCACCATCAGATACCACATTTTGTTCAGCCATACCCCAGTTGATGGACATCCCTCATCTTCTGATTTTTTGCCACCACAAAGAGCTCACCTTTGAATATTTTTGTACAAGTCTTTTTCCTTATTATCTCTTTTGGTGTACAAACCTAGTAGTGGTATTGCTGGATCAAAGGGCGTGCACTCTTTTAAAGCCTTTTGGCCATAGTTCCCATTGCCTTCTAGAATGGCTGGATTAATTCACAACTCCACTAGCAATCCATTAGTGTCCTGATTTTGCCACAATCCCTCCAACATTTATTATTTTCCGTTACTGTCATATTGGCCAATCTATTAGATGTGAGGTGGTACTTGTGATGATTAAAATAGTGGGAGTCATAAACTGTGGCAGATAAAAGAGTGGTTGTTAAAATTGTGACTGCAGAAAATATGGTTTCAAGACAGTGTCTTGTTTTAAATCAAATATAAGGTGGTCGCCAGGGAAAATTTCCCAAATATTAACTATACCCAAGTCACCTGGGTTTTATAGAGACTTTAATTAATACAAATGAGGAATGAGAGAGAGAGAGAGAGAGAGAGAGAGTATTCAGAGAGACACCAGCTGCCTCCTCCAATTCAGCTTTTCCCAGCTGAATCTCCTGAGACCTCCTTTTTGACCTCCTTTTAAAGGGAATTTTCTCCTATGTCACCTCCCCTAAGTTCTCACATCTACCAATCACAGTAGACATTTTTCCAAAGGACAGACCATTCTTAATTCACACCTGAGTAGACTTAAACTTTTGATTAAGTTCACACCTGAAAAAACCTCTGAGTAAGTTCTCACCTCTTTGCTCCTTGTAAATTCACAAGTTGCCTGACCTTTATAGGTACTTAGCACCCTTTTGTTTTAGATCTAAAAATAGGCACAGCTTAAGAACTTTTGCCTTACTATAAGCATGGGTTTAAGTATTTTTCATTGTTCAGCAAAGAGTTTCTTCCCCTAAAGCATGCTTTAGTAGGGGTGGAGTAGAGGTCTCACATTCCTGATCTAAGTTCTTTCATTGTTTAAAATGGGGAATGGTCTTAACCAAATCTTATGAAGTAGGGTCTGAGAATTTTTAAGATTCACATACTTCAGCATTGTTTTGATTTGCATTTCCCTGATTTTGAGAGATTTAGAACACTTTTTCATGTGCTTATTGATAGTTTTGATTTCTTTATCTGAAAACTGTTTATTCATGTTCCTTGGCCATTTGTCAAATGGGGAATTGGATGTCATGGTTTTTAGGAAATATACAATGTAAATGTAGTAGGAAGAGTTTCATTTTTCTGTTTTTAGTACCTTTTATAATATCATGCATAAAGTAGATAGTTAATAAATGCTTATTTATAAATTGGTTTTTAAGCTTCTTTGCTCTCATTAAGCAATTGAGTTATATTCTTTATGATATTATTGTAGTAGTTGTCAGTATCCTTTCCATTTCCCATTTTGTTTTTGTTTATATGTCTTTTGTTTCAATAACTTTGCTGGGGCCACAACTGAGGCCCTATCATGTACAACCTATCATGCTTCTACTCTCTGAGAACCCAGGGCCATCTCCACATCATTTGATGCATTGAAGTAGAAATGGATCAATAACAAAGAAAGTAAGGATTTTACATGGTTATATATATATATATATATATATATATATATATATATATATATAAAATAATGACAGACAGGGAAACATTTTCAGTAAATATAGCAGATAAAGTTTTTTTAAACCCATATCTTTTGTCTTTAAAATCAATAAGTATAGGTTCCATGGCAGAAGAGTAGTAAGGGCTAAGCACTGGGTGTCAAGTTACTTGTGCAGGGTCACACAGCAAGGAAGTGTCTGAGGACAGATTTGAACCCAGGACTTCCTGTCTCCAGGCCTTACTTTCTAACCACTGAATCACCTAGCTGTTCCACAGTTTATTATAAATTACAAAACTAATCTTGACCTTTTATACTTGGGATTCTGTTCTTAGGACTTGATCCTGAAGATATAAAAATAGAAAATAAAATGGACCTATCAATTAAAAAAAAACCTTTTTTTTTTTTTAATGTAAAATAATTAGAATAACCTACATATCCAAAAAATTGGAGAATGGGTAAAAAAATTATGGTGTGTTAATGTAATTGAATATCATGATACTTATAATATTAAACATGAAGCATACAGGGAATTTCAGGGGCTTTAGCTAACATTATTCTTCCCCATATACTTGATGGTATGAAGTGATGCAAAGCAAATTCAGCAGAACCAGAATTGCCCACACTCTTCCTTGTCTTCCCTGCATCCTTTGACACTGAGGGTTATTCGCTCTCTTCTCATAGATTCCTTCTGCTCCCATTTGACTGACCCCCTCCTCAGTCTCTTTTGCTAACTCTTCCTCAAAGTAATTCCCACTAATTGTTGTCCTCCAGGAGTCTATCTGTGGTCCTCTTCATTTCTCCTTCTATGCCAAAGATTCTAAATCTGAGGTCCATGGACCCCTTAAGAGTCTATGAATAATATTTCAGGGGAATCATGAATTTAAAAAACTTTAATAACTATTTCAATATAATTTATTTCCTTGTAATCCTACATATTTTAATTTATGCATTTTGAAACATTATTCCAAAAAGAGGTCCACAAGCTCCATTAGATAAGAGATCCATGACATAAAAGCACTCTTTACTATGTATTCTTATTTAGTGATTTCATTAGCTGCCATGGTTCTAATTATTTTTATACAGATGATTTGCAGATCTATTATTCTATCCCTTACCTTACTCAACCTCATTCTGACCTCATCTGTCATCAATACATGCCTCTTGGATATCTCAAACGAAATAAGCCAAAACACAACTCATTATTTTTTCCCTCCAAACTCTCTTTTTCCCAGTTTCCCAAGGGTTCCGCCATCCTCCCAATCAACCAGACTTGCACCTAGGTGCCATCCTTGGCTTCTCTGTGGAGTTCATTCCCCATATACAATATGTTGTCAAGTCTTGTCCTTTCTACCTTCATATCTGTTACATATAATGGGACCTCATTTTATGTTATCAGTGCATTCCCAAGACCCTTCATATTAATTGAAAATCAGGCATTATAGTAAATGCTGTTATTTATTAAGTGTTTCTCATAAAACCATACCGAGCTACTTTACAGCTTATCTTAGGCTTATTAGAGCTATTAGCATCATTTCTCTTGTACTTTGAGGCCATTATTAATAATTAAATAGCATTAATAAAACAAAGAGAAACACTGCTCTGCTCCAGACACAACTTGTTACAAGTGAGAACTCTGGACAAAGACTGAATGGGAACTGATGTTTGGTGCAAAACAAGAAATGATTCTCACTTTTCAGATCAAGAATGAGTGTGATTAGGCAAATTGCTCCAGGATTTTATGCTGCTTGGGAAAATGACACGGATTTTAGCATGTAATTAAAATTTATTTTACATATTTTTCTGCCTTTTTATTATTATCAATCATGTATACTTGAATTTGTGTATGTTGAGTTCATGTAGAAGAGGATCTGTGGTATGTCCCTTCTTTCTAATCATACAGCCTCCATGTTGGTACAAACCCTCATCATTTTATATCTGGATTGTTGCAGTAGCATTCTGGTTGGGTACCTTACTCCTCTTTCCCCACTTTAGTACATCATCCTCCACTCAGTTGCCCAAGTAATTTTCCTAAGGTACAGCACTGATCAGTGAACTCCAGGAGTCCCTTGTCATCTCAAGAGCTAAATATAAGGTTTTCTTTGGCTTTTAAAATCATTTACATCTTGGTCTTTTCCTTCCTTCCAATCTTCTTATGCTTTATAATCCATTGACATTGGCATTTCTCACACAAAGTATACCAACTTTCCTGTCTTTTTTAAGAATTATTTTTTTACAGATTACATGTCAATACATGTAAATTTTTCATTTTTTTCCTCTGACATTTTGCAGACTATGTTCTCAACCCTGCCTTTTCACTGGCTGTTTTCCATGTCTGAAATCCTTTCCCTTTTCTTCCTTTACCTCTTGACTTTCTTCAAGACATAGCTCAAAATCTTGCCTTTTGCAAGAGACTTTCTGACATTCTCCTCATCCCCTCTTGGTTAGGGTTATCCCTCTGAGATTCCTTCCCATTTACCCTGCACAGATTTTATCTGTACCTAACTTGCTTTTATGTGTATCTGTCCTTCATGAGATCTCTCTGACGGCACAGATCCAGTTTTTGCATTTCTCCCATAGTAAATGCTTCTTAATTGCTGATTGACACATGGACTAAATGTTATTAATTTTTTTTTTAAACAAAAAAGATGATACCTAGTAATGATAGAGACCAAGAGGCACAAACAAACGTATTTTTAGATGTTTCTAGCTTGTTAAAGGCTAATAAGAGTTATGCAATTTTATTCCTCATTTGAGTGCTTAGTTATCTTGTTGATGGTTATAATATTTACAACATCTTAATAGTAATATCTTGTGTGTTCATATTGTTGTGTTATTTACTTCAGTTGTTTTAATTCATCCCCAAATAAAATTCAGACTCTTCTGTTTGGAATTCTCAAAGATATACCACCTTATATTTCTGGCCTCATCTCATGTTGCTCTCACACGTAATTCAGCCTGGTTCCATGATTATGCCACCCAAATTCACAAGCATTCTCCTACATTTAGGCCCATGATCAGTTCCCTATGCCAGCAATGCTCTTCTTGCCTTTCTTAATTGAATTTCTACCTAACTCAATACCACATACCAACCTTTATGTAAAACCTTCCTTATCCCAAGTTTAGTAACAGTCATTGCCTTCAGATCTCATGTAGCAATTGGTTTTATAATTTTCTAATGCATTTTATAAAATATTACAACTATTAGTTATTTTATTTCCCTGCTATATTTTAGACTTTTGGATGTCATGTTTACTTTGTGTCCTGGCATAGTGATCAGTGCATAATAAATAGTTGCTTAAAATGTGTGCTGAATGTATCTCAAGTTTTACTTTAACTTAGATTATTAGGGAGGCTGAACACTTTATTTACTGGCTATAATATATTTATCTTCTATTGTAAATTGCTCATATTCTTTTCTCTTATAAGAAGTGTGTTTTCCATGAATATTTGTATCAGTCCTTCTATATTGTCTGTGCTTGTTATCTGTTCTACTTGTTGCAAATACTAAAACTGTTGCTCTATTCTTAGTTATTTCTTTTTGCTGCTGTATAGAAATTTTAATGTAAATTTGTCTTCTTTCTTCCATAGTATTTATTCAGTTCAACCATTAAGTTAAAATTTAGCTCCCATTTATACTTGAAATTGTTTGTACCATTCCCTTTGCCAATATGTTGTAGTTGGCTTTAATGTATATTATCCAACAGGAAATTATTTGAGTTAGTATGAGGTGAGAATATAAATTATATTCTGACTTCTTAAATTTCTCCAATATTTATTAAATGATGAATCATTTTCCCAGTGTTTATTTTCCACAGGCTTATCAAACACTTTAAGCCTTTTTTGTCTATTCCTGGCATCTTCATTCCGTTTCATTAGTCTTTTGTCTTTTTGATTTTTGTTTTTCTTTTTTCTTGCTGAGTAACAAATAGTTCTGATGATCATGATTCATCTGTTTTAGCTTTAGTGCGTATATCTATTCTCACACAATTTTCTCTCTCAAAAGTGCTCCTCAATATCATTTCCCACTTTTCCTTATAAATATCCTTTAGATTTTATCCAGTTTTGTGTTTTTAAAAAATATGTACATTCATATTAATTTATATCTCTAAATTAATTTTAAAAATATTTTTCTACATTATTCTGACCCAACCCTAGACATTAAAAGCCTTTGCATTTATTTAGTTTTTCCTGTTTTTATAAATTCTGAATTCTTGTGGAGAAGTAAAATATTTAAAGTATACTTTTGGCTTTTTAAATTCACCAGAAGAATTTTTCAGATGATGTAGATGATTTTTATTAATTATTTTAAAAAGCCAAGAAGTTGCTGCTTTGGGATTCTATAATGTAGCATGCTTTTATCACAGATTTTGAATATTTACACATATCTCAGTAACTATGTAAAATAGTTTCTATGTAAAAGGAATTTTCACTGTTACATAGGGAGGTTTGTTGAATTGTCTAAGCAGTTTGACTTTTTCTATTTAGATTGTAAGCTCTGTCAGAGCCAGCACCCCATTTTATATCTTTTTGAATTATTAGTGCCTAGCACAATGCATTGCACAATAGTAGGCGTTGAGTAAGTATTTGATTATCATTACATAATAGGCTGTTCTCTGTGCATTTTGTTGGGGGCATGAGTTTACTTGAATTTTTTGCTTTGTGTTCCCTACAGCCCCATTGACAAACCTTCAGATTCCCTCAGTATAGGGAATGGTGACAATTCACAACAGGTAAGATTTTGGTTGAGTAGTATCTCCTTTTTCTGACATCACTGAAGAATGAGGTATATATTCTACATGAATCAGTTTTCCATATAATTAAATCTTTCTATTTATAACCCTAAAACAACTATTTTTGATAGAATTATTTAAAAAACATATTATTTATTTTTACTTGCCTTCTTAAAACAGAGTATAGCCAATATAATTAAAGCTCTTCTTGATGATTCTTTTTAAAACATCCATTTTTATATTATGCTATACTATTGAGGTATACTAAGCTTCTTGTTTTAAGTGGGATCCAGTTGTTTTGAGTTATTGTGTGTTTTTTAAACTTTTCCCCTTTCTGTTAACATGTACGCCTCTAATAAATTCTTTGCTACTTGCTAGTTGGCTCCATCCTCATTGCTATAAGTTGGGGGAGGGGAGAGAAATCAAAACTGTCTTCTTAGAATTGTGTCCAATTTTGAAAATTAAAAAAAAGTTTTTTTAATTAAAAAAAAAATCTTACCTTCTGTCTTAATGTCAATTCTAAAATAGAAGAGTGGCAAGGGCAAAGCAATTGTGTTTAAGTGTCTTGCCCAGGGTCATATAGCTAGGAAATGTTTGAATTCAGATGTGTGTTCCTAACTCCAGGCCTGTTACTCTATCCACTGTACTACCTAGCTGTCCCTGTATTATACCCAATTTTAGATTTGATTTAGTTCTTGAAGGATTCTTTGCTAAATAAAATTTGTGAGCATGTATTTTCTTTTCTTTTCTTTTTTCTTTTTTTTTGGCATCTGCTTTGACTGCTTAATGGAATTTCTTTGCCTTTGTCTTTCTTTTGCCAATGTTCTAAATATGTTTTAATGTGACCATAGTCATTCTAGGTCACCGAGAGACTATCACTACTACTAATGTGACCTCTGTGTGAGGCATTCTCTATGTCTGTTTATCTGATGTTATGTATGAGGGTAATAATTTGTAAGTAATCATTTTGAGTATTTTGTAAATAATAAACCATGGCTATTTTTAATGAAATATGATTAACATATGGATAGCTTTTTAGTCCAGTGGATAGATTCTATGCCTAGAGTCAGGAAAACCCAAGTTTCTGTAGAGCCCTAGTCACTTTCTAGCTTTGTTGACCGTAGACAAGTTATTGAACTTGTGTTTGCCTTACTTTCCTCATCTGTAAGAAGAGGATAATAATACTCACCTCACAGGATTGTTGGGCGAATCAGATGAGGTAACACAGAGTAGGTCCCATATAAATTCTAAATCAAACTCTCCCCCCCCCCCCCCACATCTGTTACATGTGAATTAAAAAGATTTGTTTTTCTTCATTCTTCTTTTGTTTTCTCTGTTTAGATATCTAATAGTGATACACCGTCACCACCTCCTGGTTTATCAAAACCTAATCCAGCCATCCCCATCAGTTCATCTAATCACAGTGCAAGGTCCCCTTTTGAAGGGGCAGTAACAGAGTCACAGTCACTATTCTCGGACAACTTCCGGCATCCCAACCCCATTCCTAGCGGGCTACCCCCTTTCCCCAGCTCCCCACAGACTTCCAATGACTGGCCAACAGCACCAGAACCACAGAGCCTCTTCACATCAGGTATGAATGCTTGAGTATCCCATCATTGTAATGTCATGAAACCCATAGATATACAGACCTGATTCCTACTCCCGTTCCCCCTGTTTTTTCTTTTAAATATAAATTTTTGTTTAAGTCTCTAAAACTAAAGATTTTTAAAGGGCTTTGAAGCTTATAGAAGTTTTAAAGAATTCCAAGCACCTATTTTAAAATCAAAACTGATTTTTAAGGCATTATTTAGCTTTTCCCCCCCTTATAGCACAAAGGTAAATGATTTAGGGAATAGACATTAAATGCAGTATTGTCAGATTGTATTGATTTTTATGTTCATTTCAAGTCTTTTCTAGTGGGAAAGATTACATAAAATAAAATGGCAGTAGAATTCATAAAAATCCATAGGGTATACAATTTAAGTAAAAATAGAGATTAGTATAAATCAACATCAAGATTATTCAGTTGTATACCCTATGTTCCTTGGCATTATATCTATCATATGCCAAAATGATTTTTACCCCATTGTCTTGACCAACTTTAAGCTTCATTTAATCCTTACTTTATGAATTAAAAGTGAAGGAAAATTCCAGTTACTTGCTGAGTTCACTTTAGTAGCCCGTTCTGAGTTTTGATTATAATGGGGAGTGATGAAGATGTGAATGTTTTTTCTTTTACTCAATTCTACACCATAATTATCTATTTGTTATACCTTCCTTATTGAAGTATTTTTTTAAGCCCTTACCTTCCATCTTGGAGTCAATACTGTGTATTGGCTCCAAGGCAGAAGAGCAGTAAGGGCTGGGCAGTGGCGGTTAAGTGACTTGCCCAGGGTCACCCAGCTAGGAAGTGTCTGATGCCAGATTTGAACCTAGGAGTTCCTGTCTCTAGGCCTGGCTCTCAATCCATTGAGCCACCTAGCTGCGCCCTCCCCCCTTATTGATGTATTAAAAGCATAAGGTGTCAGGGATGGATAAAGCTCTTACATAAGCATTTGATATGAGAATATTTAGTTTTTATTTCTGTGTATATTATATTTGACAAGTTTCTCACGCTTGCCCAAATACGTACTACTCCAGAGAAAATTAAAGTATGGATTTGCTAATTATAATTTTTCCCTCTTGACAGAAACAATTCCAGTGTCATCCTCTACAGACTGGCAAGCAGCATTTGGCTTTGGTTCCTCTAAACAGCAAGAGGATGACTTGGGGTTTGACCCCTTTGATATCACTCGAAAAGCCTTAGCAGACCTAATTGAGAAGGAACTGTCGGTCCAAGATCAACCCTCCCTTTCGCCCACATCTCTTCAGAACCCTTCCTCACACACTACAACCGCCAAAGGGCCTGGCCCTGGATTTCTGCATCCTGCTGCACCCACAAATGCCAACTCTCTCAGTAGCACCTTTTCAGTCTTGCCACAGAGGTTCCCTCAGTTTCAGCAACACCGGGCGGTTTATAATTCATTCAGTTTTCCAGGCCAGGCAGCCCGCTATCCTTGGATGGCCTTTCCACGAAATAGCATCATGCACTTGAACCACACAGCAAACCCCACCTCAAATAGTAATTTCTTGGACTTGAATCTCCCGCCACAACACAGCACAGGTCTGGGAGGGATCCCTATAGCAGGTAGGTTCATTTGAAGCCTCCATGAATTTGCGCATGACTCATGCCTTCACTTTCTTGGGTGAAGAGGGAAGAAATAATCAGTTTCTAGCCCTAGATTTCCTGATAATTTCTGTGGAAATATTTGTTGTTTTTAAAGGTCTTTTTTATTAATCTTGAAGAAGTTTAATTGGATGCTTTGCCTTGTAACTTTGAGCTTTATAAGGATGGTGGAGTATTATAATCCTAACTATTATTTTTAAAAATTCTATTACATAGTGGGTAATTTTAGTTTTTGTACAGCTTTCTTGCTGTATTTTGGTTTACTACATATATGAAAGGAAATAGAGATTTGGAGTTTTGGTACTATAGAATTGAGCATCAAAGTATAGGTGCTGATTTTACTTTCTCAAAAAACTTGTGCTAAAATGTTTAATGATGGTAATTAGTGAGAGCATGAGGGATAGAACCACTTGTCAACAAATTTGGGTAGATTATTTACTTTGGTATATACAAAGATACATCAAACCTCTACTGCATATTGATAAAGTACTTCATATTTTGTGAACTTTTGAATATTAATGTTCCACAGATACTTTATATATGTGCAAAAATTTTCATTCTGCAAAAGAAAAACTGCTCTGGTCAAGATGATTGAACATTTAGTTTTCCAAGCTTTTCTTTATAGGAGAATACTTTCTATTCCTCCAAGTTTGCTATCTCACTAGGTCTGGTTCCAATACTGCTGTCCTTAACAGACCCAATTATAAGTTATGAAAAATCATTTGGAACATTTTAGACTCTCTGCCTTTAAGTTCTTAAGTATTTATTTTATTCTCAGCAGTGTTTTTAAATTGGGTTTTAGAATTGCTTTCACTTAAGGACTTTACTTTCCTGGTTCTCTCAAATGACATGTTACTTTTCCATATGATTTCTCTCAGTCTTTAAGATTTTTCACATTATAATGACAAAGGTGTGCTATTTAATGGTGAAGATGAATGTGTTACTGCTGACATGCCTTCACTAGTACATGTGCATCAAAAATTTTTTTAGAATATTATACTTTTAATGACCATTTCAAGTGCTCTTAAGCTCTTCTAATAAACCATAAAAGATATTTACAGGACAATTAACTAGGGGTGGAAAGTACAGTCTGTAACTGTTATTTTAAAAGGTTTACCTGAATGAGACTGTACCTAACAATTCCTTCTGTGCAGTAGACATTTCTTTTTTAATTTGATTTTTAGCAGTAGTTGGTCCCACTTAATTTTTTTAAATTGTATTTCCACATATCTGCCATATAAAACAAAAACTAAAAAATCAACAAGTATTTATTGAGTTCCTATTCTACACCAATCATTCTTCTGAGATTTGTGGGAAACATAAACTGGAAAACATAGATAGCATGGTACAGTGGTCTTAGAATGAGAAACTCTGTGACCCAAAAGAAGTCACCTAACTTAGGCTTCTGTTTCTTCATCTACAAAATGAAGCCAATGATATTGAGTTTATCCTCATCACAGGGTTGTGAGGAAAGAAATTAGAACTTATTTGTTATTGATTGTAATCTCCTTTGAGGTAGAAATGATAGTTGAGGAGCCAAAACAATCTTGGAAAAATGTGATAATCTGTGTAATATTCATAAATGTGTAATAGAATTTAGAAAAGGGAAAAACTGCATCATGCATAGTAGCTGGAGAAGACTTCAATAAGATTTTTACCTTGAAATAAGGGATTTCTATAAACAGATATGAAAAGGTAAAGTATCACATAGAGGGAATGAAATGAACATATTGACAATAATGTATGTCTAGGATATATTCAAGAGATAGTGAGTAGATCTATCTGCTGTTTATTATTCTATATCTGCCTTATTTTCTAGACTGCCTGAGTAGGATAGAACAATATTCTAGAAAGTCTTGAAAAGCAGGCAGAGCAGCTTGGACTAAACTTAATAAAGGACTCCAGTAGAGCAGTAATAATTAGCTTTTTTTACTTGATGTTTTTGCTTTTGCTTACTATATAACTGCCTTTTATTCTACTAGTGTACATTAACCCCTGCCAGAAAAGAATAGAATCACTGCACCTGTTAATTAGTTTGGAATCTTCATTTAATATAGGTAGAATATGAAGCATTTGGGCCATTCTTTGCTAACTTAGGGTTATTCTATGAAAAATTTTCAGTTTTATAATTAATATATGTAGGTTGTTTTGTGTTAACAAATGAAAAAATAGAGGGGGAAATCCTCTAAACTTCAGAAATCCAGACTTGATCTAAATCATTAAGCGGCCTTTTTACTCCTCCCCAAGGGAGGCATGATGTTATTTCACTTTTTAAGTGTTCTAAAGCATTGAAGATTCATGCTTACTTGACATGTAGAGTATGTTTCATGCTAGGCCAAGAATAGCTCTTAAATAATTTAAACCTCTTGACACTATTTTTATGAAGAATCTGGCATCTGGAATAATTTTTATAATACTAAAGTATTCAAGGATTATAACTTGGATTGTTTGGCAAAAGGGCTAACATAACCTCATATTTTGGAATAGAATATTTTGGTTTATCCTGTTACTAACCCCTCATATATTTATCCTAACAGGCCTCTATTCAGATTTCTACTGGGGCCAGTAGTAGTCTTTCTACAAAATGGAAGCTTTAAAGGAGGGAATGTTTTCTCTTAAGTAAAAAACTGACTTATGTTCTTAGTTTCTGTTTATAAAGTGGTCAGGTTGTCTAGATTTTCTTGAAGAACCCTTTTGTGTTTATTTTGATTCAGTTACTTTGCTAGTTTATTGCTGCTTTTTCTTATTTTCAGTTGAGATATAAAAACAAAATTATTGACTGATAGAAATTGTATTTGAATAAGACTATAAGATCCTTGAGAGTAGAAGCAATTTAAAGAATTTACCCATAAGATTTCCTATAGGGACCAGGAAGGTACATTGCATAGAAATAGGTGCTCAAACAAACAAACAAACAAATAAATAGAAATTTACCAGAAGTAGCATAAGTTGCTTCATTAAACATTACTATTATTAAATACTACTTAGAGTAATATAAATACTTATCACTGTTATTCTGCACAATTTGCTAGACACTGTATAGAATATTCTGTGGAATTGTATAGAAAGTAAAATGATTCCTCTTCCCTCTCCCCAAGAACATTCACATTATGTATCTGTATGAACTAACATGTCATACAGATACTACCATGCCAGCATATTTATCTTTTGTTAAAATTTAAAATGCTAAACAAAAATAAGGGAGCAAAAGTGAGACTGATTTTTAAAGTATACCATGGAGAGAGTACTTGGATAGAGATTTTTTACAAGTAAGTTTCATTAATTCTAGCTGAGAAGTATTTTGAAATGTTTGACTTGTCTTCTTTTCTTAATTAAAATGATGAAGATACCTCAGTCATTCATTCAACATTTATTAATCATTTACTATGTACCAGACACTGTGCCAAGCACTGGAGATAAAAAGAAAGACAAAAGACAGCCTCTGCTATTCACAGATTAAGGGGAGAGACATTACATGGCAAATAGTTATGTACAAACAAGCTATATATAGGATAAAATGGAAATGATTAACTGAATCAGGAAAATCTTCCTGTAGAAAGTAGGATTTTAGCTGGGACTTAAAGGAAGCCAGAGAAGTAGAGGAGAAGAAAGAACATTTGAAGCCTAGGAGGCAACCAGTGAAAAGGCCAGGAAGTTGGGAGTTGGTAAAGCCTTGGCAACAGATTGGATATTGCAGGGGTAGGGATTGAGAGTGAGGAGCCAAGGATGACACCTATATTGTAAACCCAAGTGACTAGAAAATTAGTGATATGTTCAATAATAATAGGAACATTAGGACAGAAGAGAGGATTATGGGGAAAAGGAGGGAAAGAAAGGAATAAGCACTTATTATAAGCACCTGCTGTGTTAAGCACTGTGCTGCATGCTTTACAAATATTGATTCATTTGATCCTCAGAGAAACTCTGATGTAGTTTCTGTTATCATCATCCTTATTTTAACTGCTGAAGCAACTGAGGCAGGCAGAGATTAAATTAATTACCCAGGATCACAGGGCTAGTAAGTATCTGAGGCTTCCTGACTCCATGCTCAGTGTTCTAGTCACTCTACCTCATAGCTCCCTGAAGGTGGTATAGTTCAGTTTTAGACACATTGAGTTTGAGATGTCAGCAGAGATGTTAGGAGTAGTTACATAGACAGTTATCAGCATAAAGATAACTAGACTCATGTGATTTTAATGAGGTCACCTAGTGGAATAGTGTAGAGGGAGAAGAGAAGACACCCAGGGCAGAGCCTAGGGAACACCCCTGGTTAACAGAAGTGACCTCAGTAAAGACTAAACCCTTACCCTCTGTCTTGGAGTCAATACTGTGTATTGGCTCCAAGGCAGAAGAGTGGTAAGGGCTAGGCAATGGGGGGTCAAGTGACTTGCCCAGGGTCACACAGCTAGGAAGTGTCGAGGTCAGATTTGAACCTAGGACCTCCCATCTCTAGGCCTGGCTCTCAATCCACTGAGCTACCCAGCTGCCCCCTGTTAGTCATTTTAGAGATAGCAGTTGAATGATAGAAGTCAGATAATAGAGAATTAAGAAGAAAATGAGAAAAAATGAATACTTTGGTAATATTTTTCTTAGGTTGCATATGTAGCTTTTTTTTACTTAGTAGGGATCTTTTTAGGAAATGCTGGACAAATTTTTCTAAAGTTATTAGAAGTGAGCTGGAAGATTTAACACACCTAAGATTTTTAAGATATCAGTGTTCTTTAAATGTTGTTATTCTTAGCAAAAGTCCATTCAGTTTTTAAAATGGACTTTGATCTCTTTTATATATGAAGTTGACATTCAACTAGTTCCCCAGGGCATGTGCTTGAACCTGTGGTAATAGATTTCCACCACCACCACCACCACCACCCTAGTTCCCATGGTTTCCTGTGCTAATAAGGGCATGTACTTTTGAGGCAACTGTAAGGAATTTAGTAATACAGCCTACTGGACTTGTATTCAAGGCCTTTCTCTACTCCTTACCTCCTTTATTACCTTGTGTTATTCATTTCACCTTTCTGGGCCTCAGGTTTCTTATCTGGAAACTGAAAAGCTTGAACTAAAAAGTTTCGTATGTCTCTTCTGACTTTAAATCTATGATTCTGTGCATACCTAAACCACACAGATAGACCTTCCTTTGGGCCAAGTTTGGGTTATGCTTTCACCAACCATTTTAATCCATACTTTACATAGCACAAATTTCCTACTTGAGAGATAGGTAGTTTGTTCATCAAAAGCAAGATGTGTTGCTTTGAGAATGGAAATAATCATTTCTTTTACTTTATCAATCATCTACAATCTATGTTTATTGTATTTTTGTGTTGTGTGTGAGATGAATAAAATCTACAAAAGTTTATTTTAAATATTCCATTATGCCAAAAGTAGACACTAAATAATAGGGAGTGTGAGCCTTATTTCACCAATGAATTCCTTAAAGTTCTTTTAAATTTAAAACTTCCAATGGGAAAGACAATCTCTTAGAATCTTGTTTATTGAAATGTGGCAAGGTTCCTTGATAATTTTATGTTATGTAGATTAATGTGCAAAATAAGGAACTGACAACAAAAAATAAGAATTGTGTTTTATATGAGATCTGAACACATACTATGTATAGATCTATATGTCTTAGAAGAAATTATCCAAATTTCAAATTGAATCATAGCATTTTACTATTTTCTTAGTGTTTTAAAAGCTAAAAATCAATCTGCAGGTGGTGTAAGGTCTTTTATTGTAAATATGTTTACACAATGTTCATATACACTATTTTTAGAATATTTCAGGGTCCTTTTGGCTAATGAAATTTTCTTATCTTCAGTAAACTTCACTTCAGTTTTTTTAAACAAATATTTCTTAATAGTTTTTTTGGTGTGTTTAAATGTTTATAAGGATAGCTTTTTCCCTTTTTCTAGACATACTTAAATTGTCAAGCCTTTTAAGAATGGGATACTTTTAATGCAACATAATACATATTAATATTCAAGAATGTATATAAGTTATAATTAACTCCCAAGTACTTTGTAAGATTTTTTTTTAAAAAAACCCATGGCTTACTTTACATTAAATTCCTGCCTTTAAACATATTTAAATATCATTTTAAAAAATGAACTTAACAGATCTAGTCACCTCTGACTACATTATGACCAACTTCTTCAGAGGGGAAGAAGACATGAGCCTTTCAACCATGCCACTCTCAACCTCTTCCCCTCTCATTATGACACAGACAGCAGTCTTCAACTTTTCAAATGATTGTAACCTGACAACAGAATAGAGAAGTTTGTTTTGGAGTGTTTACATGGACTTTTGGATTTTTGCATGATTCGTTTTCTTTTTTTTTTTCTTCAAAACTTATTTTATATATTTTTATCAATACTTTTTGTTTTTATAATACATTCATTTCTGAATATATCCTTTCCAGCAAACTGTCTCTTGGAACAAAGAATTTAAAAAGAGGATAAAAAGCTGTTCAACAAAATTAACCAACACATTGACTGTGTTTGACAGCAGATGCAACATTCCACACTCATATACCCCCAGTATCTACAGTGAAGGAGAGGGAGGTACATTTTCTCAACTTTCCTCTGTAGCTAAGCTTGATCATTATAATTAGATAGCATTTAATTTTAATTTTTTGCTTTCTTTTTACTTTGTTGTAGTCCTTATAGACATATTGTTTTCCAAATATTCATCACTTCCATTTTTCATCAGTTCATTTAAGTCTTCTCATCTTTTTCAGTATTCATCATATTGGTCATTTTTTAGTGTCATATTTCACTGCTTTCATATGCTACATCTTATTTATTCTTTCCCTAGTTCATGGCTACCTACTTTGTTTCCAGTTCTTTGGCACCACAAGAAGCATTGCAATGAATATTTTGGTATATAGGGGACTCTTTCTGTCTTTGTTGAAGTATATACCTAGTAGTAGGATCTCTGAGGCAAAGCATATGGGCATTTTAATCAAGTTTTTTTCCCTTCATAATTCCAAATTACTTCCTAAAATGATTGGTTCATATAAAAATTCTACTAGCAGTGGCTTAATTAGCGTGCCTCTATTTTCATCTTTTTTCAGCATAATTCTTTTTTGATATTAAAACCTACAAAAGTTTATTCTTAAAGTCCCATTAGATTAGTATCTTGAAAGTAATTAAATGCCAAAATAATCAAAGTATGAACTTATTTCATGCTACTGCATTGTATAACTAGTATGTCATCTTCTGGGTGTGAAATGTTATTTGTTAGCAGAGCTTAGTCATAACTTTATTTTTGCTGATGACTATTTTACTGGCAAATAACTTTGTAGTATTATGGAGGAGTGCAACTTATTCATTTTTGGGATTTTTATTTAATTAATTTAGAATATTTTTCCATGGTTACAAGATTCATGTGTTTTCCCTGCCCTTTCCCAATCCCCCTCCCATAGCCAATGCGCAATTCCTCTGGATTTTACATATGTCATTGATCAAGACCCATTTTTACACCATTAATATTTGTACTAAGGTGATTGTTTAAAGTCTACATCCCTCATCATATCCCCATCAACCTTTGTGATTGAGCAGTTGTTTTTCTTTGTTTCTACTCCCACAGTTCTTCCTCTGAATGTGGATAGCATTCTTTCTCATAAGTCCCTCTGAATTGTCCGGGATCATTGCATTACTGCTAGTAGAAAAGTCTATTACATTCGATTGTGTCACAGTGTATCTGTCTCTGTGTACAATGTTCTCCTGATTCTGCTCCTTTCACTCTGCATCAATTCCTGGAGGTCATTCTAGTTCACATGGAATTCCTCCAGTTCATTATTCCTTTGAGCACAATAGTTTTCCATCACCAATATGTACCACAATTTGTTCAGCCATTCCCCAATTGAAGGGCATCCCCTCATTTTCCAATTTTGCCACCACAAAGAGCGCAGACATGACTATTTTGATACAAGTCTTTTTCCTTAAGATCTTTTTAGGGTACAAACCCAGCAGTGCTATGGCTGGATCAAAGGGTAGATATTCTTTTATCGCCCTTTGAATATAGTACCAAATTGCCTTCCAGAGTGTTTGGATCAATTCACAACTCCACCAGCAATGTATTAATGTCCCAATGTTGCCACATTCCCTCCAACATTAACATTTATTACTTTCCTTTACTGTCATGTTAGCCAATCTGCCAAGTATAAGGTGGTACCTCAGAGTTGTTTTGATTTGCATTTTTCTGATTATAAGAGATTTGGAACACTTTTTCATGTCCTTATTAATAATTTTGATTTCTTTTTCTGAAAATTACCTCTTCATGTCCCTTGCCCATAGGAGTGCAATTTATATAGATTAGTTTCTAGGAGCACACTAGGATGGTACTAATAACCTATTTACTGATTTCCAAAAAGTAGGGAATATGGGAATTAAGAAGATAAACATCTCTTAGGTGTTTTCCTATCCTCTTTAGGAAATATTCATTTAAAAGTATACATTTGATTGTATCATTTGTTTTTCTGAAAGATGGTATTAGAATTCTTTGGTTTTGGTTATATTGGTTTTTAAGTCCACCATTTTTATATTGCTGAATGGTTAGAAACTTTGTTTTATACATTTTTGAAAAAATGTTAAGTTAATGTTAAAATTGGAAAAGAAGCTACTTTTAAGTTCCAAAATGCCCTTTTAATACTTTTCAAAAATGTACATTCCCTAATGTTGTTCTGGTATATGAGGTAGTGTTTCTACAGTGACTTTTTAGTTTTTTTTGTAAAGATTATTTATTAGACAGAGATAATGAAGCTAAGCTGGAAGTTTTGACACCAGAAAACTGCAAAGTTAGTTAAGTTGAAAGTGGGGATTTCTTGTTTTTTTGCATAAGACAAAGGACTACTTGTAGAATAAATAATTTTAGAACCCATATTGAAGATAAATTAGGGGCAGTTAGGTGACACAGTAGACAGAGTGCTAGACCTGTAGACAGATGAACCTGGGTTCAGATTTGACCTCAGACACTTCTTAGCTATGTGACCCAAGACAAGTCAATTAGCCCATGTTGTCTAGACCATACCACTCTTCTGTCTTAGAACTGAGTATCGGTTGTTCATTTTATTAAAATGGAATCATAACTTTTAAGATGTATACATTTTGTTATTTTTTAATTGTTAATGCATGTTGAAGTCAATAAGGCTTTATGAAGCCATTGGCTTTTAAAAGCTTTTGAGGAAGATAAAGCACTTCACCTTCATTTTAAGGTCTGGCCTGATAGAAATAGAAGAGTACCCAGGTACTTTATTAAATTTCATTCTCTGTTGATTAATTGAATTCTCTTGTTCTCCTGTCTCCCTTCTTTCTCTTTGATCTGTATCTCCTTCCTTCCTTTCCCACTTTTTCCCCCTACCCCCCTCTCTTTTCATTCCCCTTCTCTTTTCTCCTTTCCCTCCCTCTCTTCTTCACTCTTCTCTCATCTACTCCTGACTGTCTTTCCCTCCCACACATCCCCCCTTTCTCCCTTTCCGTCTTCCTCTTTCTCCTTCTCCCTCCTGTTTTCTTTCATTTAAAATGCCAAAGAACGTTGGGCTTTATTCCCAGATTCCTTCTACTCATATTTGCTACTTTTCAGTGTTCTCCTATTGGCAACAGTCTGAGTCTTTTAATGGTTGAGTTTCCTCACACAACTGTTAGTTTATTTTCAGCTCTCATTTGATGGTCTTTCTGGTAAAACTTGTTATTGTCTACTCTACCTGGCCTCTGTTTCTTTACAAAAAAAAATCACAAAAATATCCCCTTTTCACATAAGATTTTATATTCATTACTAACATTCCTAAGTTCTCAAAAAACATTTTTTCCTATCCCCATGCCTCCTAAAATCATTCTTCTTACTCTTAGTTCCTCCTAAGTCTAAAAAATAGATTTTTAACCTCGCTTGTACTATAGTTTCAGAAACCCAGAAAGATCAGTTTTAGGTCAAACTGAAAAAAAATACTACTTTAACATAGAACTCATTATCACTAAGTGATAATGCAATATATAAGTAGATTCACAGTTTTCAGAGGACAAATCCATAATGAATTATTAAAGGAAGCTACATATATTTGGAAAGCTGGGTCTTTTAATCTTTGCCACTGCTGAATAAGCACATCCTTCCACAAAATGTCACGTTTGCACCCATTATTGGAAAACGAGTACTAGGTCAGATGAGGCAGTGTGTCATTTTGTATGTTGTTTATTTACTTCTTTGTCATCAAAATTATTCCATTAAAAATTTATTAATGGAATGCTTTACTTACTCTTTAGCTGTTATTTACTTTGCTTCATGTAGAATTTGTAACCACTTTAATACTTATAACAGCTTAAATGGAGTACAGTTACTTCTTATATAAACCTCGGAACCTTCAACATTGGATCAAACACATGGTTCCATCTACCTCACTGCTCTGTCTCCTGACAGTGATACCATAGAATATTGAATATTTTTACCTATAGTTGAAACTGATGGTAATTTAGAATTTGAAAGTCTTAAGTTTGAATAATGTATGTTAATATTGGTACTTGTGACCTGTGTTTATATTTATATTCTTCACTCCAAGGATATTAAGAAGCAGGTTGAGTTTTCCATAGGTTGTGTTCTTAAATATAAATATTCCTATTGATATGGTTCCCATCTCTTCTACATACATAAGTACCCAAGGGCATTCTTGTATGCCACAAATAAAACCCATTATCAACACAGGTTTTTCCTTCAAAATCACAAAGGGGAGAAGTTTTCTTAAACCTTATTTGGGGAGGTTACAGTTATGTGAATAGTTAATGAAAAGTATACCCAATAATCATTTCTTAATATCCTAAGTTGTTAACATCTTGGTCTACATTCAACATAAACATAATTCTGATTTATAAAAGTCTGTTTTACAGTGGTAGAAATTATACCACTATGATTTGTTGTGAGAAACCTATAAGGAATTATATCCTATGTTTGACTATAATTGAGATTTTTGCCATAGAGCTTTTAGAAGTCTGCCTTACTTGTAAAAATGTCTTCATATAGTGCAGAAGGTAGTATAACTGTTTCTGAGAATTTTATTTATTAATTTGTTTGTTGGTTACAATAAAATTCTCTGATTTTCTCTTTTTTCTGTTCCCTTCCTGAACTAGAGAAGGCATCATTTGACACACACACACACACCCCTCCAACCCCCCCGCCATGTACATATCAACTATGCCTTTTGTGTTTCTGTTCTTTCTCTGGAGATAGGCACAAGTTATTCCCCAAACATTAGTTCTATAGCTGTATTTAATATTCTCTTAATTTTACTTGTTTCACTTGTCATAACTTCATATTGGTCTTTTCTTTTGGAAAAGAAATCAGATATAAAAATTGAGTAACTAGAAGAGGGGTGGGCATCTGGGCCCAGTCAGTGTTTTCATTAAAAAAGGAATAAACTGTTCCACAGATGCTAGAGAGAGAGGCTAATTACGAAAGGAAGGTATTCCAGGTCTTAGAGAATAATTTTGGAGAATAGAGATACTACTTGGATTGATGAGAAAGAGAATAGATTATAAAGGTATGTTGAGAAAATAAGAAAGCTCCAATCCAGGGAGTTCTTTCCATATATCAGTAAGGTGGCAAGTATGACATTAGGTGTAATTGTGAAGTTAGAGAAGATGGGATTTGTAGCAGGACATGTGGAGAAAGGATATAGTCTTCTACTCCTTTTGCCCCACCACATATCCTTCAATCTAGTGACACTGGACTGGCTGTTACATGAACATATTCCATCTCTTGGCTCTATGCATTTCTCTGGCTGTCTCCCATAAATGGAATGCTCTCTTCCTTCAACTTAGGCTACTGATGATGCTGGATTCCTTTAAGATCTAATTTGGGGGTGGAGGCAGCTGGCTGGCTCAATGGATTGAGAGCCAAATCTAGGGTCTGGAGGTTCTGGGTTCAAATATGACCTCAACTAGTTTCTATCTGTATGATTCTGGGCAAGTCACTTAACACCTTATTGTTTATCCCTTGCCACTCTTCTGCCTTGGAACCAATACACACTATTGAGTCAAGGAAGGTACGGGTTAAAAAAACAAAACAAAACAAATAAAATCCCATGTTTTTGTTGTTTAGTCAGTTTTGTCCAATCTTTGTAACTTCATTTGGAGTTTTCTTGGCAGAGATATTGGAGTGGTTTGCCATTTGCTTAATTTTACAGATGAGGAAGTTAAGTGTTAAGTGATTTGTCCAGGGCCCCACAGCTACTAAGTGTTTGAGGTTGGATTTGAACTCACTCCCTCCTGACTCTTAAGCCTGGCAACACCACCTAGTGCTCTGTTCCATATTTTATAGGAAGTCTTTTCCAGCCCCTCATATTTCCTCTTTATGTTATATATAGCTTGTTTGTATATATTCATTTGCATATTTCTCTCCATTAAATTGTAAGCTCTCTTAGATCAGGCTGTCGATTTCCTCCTCTTTTTTTCTTTTCTTTTTTTTTTTAAATCCGCTGTGCTTAGTGTAGTGCCTGCGGCAAAGTAGGTGCTTAATACATGTTTATTGTAGTGTTAACCTGTTAGTGCTTCCAGTGAATACAAAGATTTCTAGGAGGGAGTCAATAACTAACTTTGTTGGAATGAATTTGTTTTGGTGGTTTCTAAAAGCAATCAGTTGCCCTAGAGTAGAAGCAAAGAAATGAAACAGGAATGGTTTGTAATTGAGACTTATGCAGCACACTTTAGTATTGGGGAGTAAGGATACTCTTTCATATGCATATTGCAAAATCCCAGATTCAAACTACATGAGTATTAACTGTGATTTATGACAATTTTAGGAAACTTTTTCTGATTTGGGGTTATTATGAAAGGAACTATTCACTTCAAGAAATGTTAAGTTCTTCTAACCCACCATATGTTCTGAACCACATGGAGATTGGACTTTTAACTCATCAGAATTTTCTTAGATGACCCCCAGAACAGGATTTTTTTTTTCCAACTAGACTGCCTAGGAATTGTACTTTACTTTCTAACTGTGTGGTTGGACTTTTTGTTCTACTAATTCAAAACCTGTAATTGGTCAGGTATTGCTAGTCTCTTTGTTGTTAAATGCCATATGTTATGGCATTTTTATAATAAAGGAATAAGTCTACTTATATCTTGATCTTTCTCTTTAAAGTACAAAAATTTCAGATATTAATAATACTGATTTCCTAGCTGTAAATCTTTTCCTCCCCCCCCCCCCAAACAACAAATAAAACATATATGTACTACCTAAAACACAAAATCCCTATGGGTTTTCTCTTTCCTAGTCTTTGCCTCAGTTTAGCATCATTTCTCCTTATCCTCAAGACCTATTGCTATTCTTTTTTCCTCCTCTTTATTAGATTGTATACATGCACATTTTAACAAAGCCTTCTGGCAACTATTACTTGGTCTCTTTGTATTAGCTTGCATAACTATAATAAAAAATGCATTGCTCAATTAAAAATATGCATCGTGTAATGTAGTTCTGTTCTAATGATATTCTACAGCATGTTGCAGCTTCTTTAAAATGTTACTAATCTTGATATTTATCTTATAAATTATACTTATCCCAATTCTTATTTTCTTTTTCTTTCTTTTTTTAATTTAAAACCCTTACCTTATGTCTTGGAGTCAATACTCTGTATTGGCTCCAAGGCAGAAGAGTGGTAAGGGCTAGGCAATGGGGGTCAAGTGACTTGCCCAGGGTCACACAGCTAGGAAGTGTCTGAGGTCAGATTTGAACCTAGGACCTTTCATCTCTAGGCCTGGCTCTCAATTCACTGAGCTACCCAGGTGCCCCCTTCTTATCCCAATTCTTATATGCATTCCTGATTGACAATTTTGTGGTTCAGACTTGACCTCTCTTGCCTTTCTCATGATAATTTGTACTATGTATTATGAATTAGTGAACCCTGATAATTTTATGATAATCATTCCGTTGTTGAATTAGAGTAAGGACCCCATACAGTAACTTGACTTTCTAGTTATTTTTCTTGGAAGATTATTTGGGCATTTCTGTGTCTTTCTCTTCTTGGTGATTTTTTTCTTAAACCCCGACCTTCTGTCTTAGAATTGATAGTAAATATTGATTCCAAGGTTGAAGAGCAATAAGGGCAGGACATTTGGGGTTAAAAGGTCTGTCCAGGGCTATACAGCTGGATTTTTGAAGGTTCTATAGGTTTGTGAAATCCTTAAGTTGGAATAATTAATATCAGAGCTACAAAGTCATTCTTATGGACTATCTAGTTTATCTCTTTCAGTTTATGTGTAGAAACTCAGATCAGTAGAAATTTTTACTCAACTGAGTTTACAAAGATAATTAGTGGCAAAACCAGAACTAGTCCAGGTCTACGCTAGCACTTTATTTGTCAAGCAGAGAATCTCTTAGCAGGTATGAACAGACAAAGAAGTCAAAAGAGTTGTGAAGTCAGATAACTCAACAGAGCCATTAACTGTAGCACTAAAAGGAAATGTAGAGGTCATTTAGTTAATTTCACTCTTTTTTTTTTCTTTGAGAGGAGAGGCATGGTGTGGGCAGCTGTTTTATATTATCTTAAATAGTAGCATAAATGGTTGTGATCTTTCCGTGGTTATGTAGTTAGTGTGTCAGAAGTAGCACCTGAGCTCTAGTTTCCTAATTTCAGGTTGGGCCCTGTGTCTGCTGTACCATGCTGAGTACAGATGAAGAAATAGAGTCATTTGCCCAAGTTCACACTGGTAATAAGTAGATGATATGAAACTTCGTTCTTCAGATAGTAACGATAAAGGAGGCATATTGTTGGTATACTCTACTCTTTCAATTTCCCCATAGGCTTTCTGCCCATTTTTAAAGTTTACACAGCACTTCATGTGCCTTGTTGATGCCTTCCAACAACTACGGGAAATGGGCCCTATAGATTTTATCATCCTTGTTTCATAGACAAGGGAACTCAAGGCTAAAGTTTAAAATCTAAAACTAAAGTTTAGTAAGGCTAAGTTGCTTGACAATGGCTTCTTCATAACGTTAGAAGTGAATCCAAACCCAGGTGTCCCAGACTCCAAATCTAGTACTGGGAGACTTTCTCTTTGAAGAATGAATGGAACAAAAGAAGACAGCTCTCTTGATTGCTCCTGACTACTTCATTCCCTAAGGAAAGCAAAGCTTATCAATGTCTTTTAATCAATCAAAAGCACCTACTAAGCCTTGTAAGCCTAGTAAGCACCTAGTAAGCCTTTTAATCAATCAAAAGCACCTAGTAAGGCTCTGTGGCAGGTGTTGCTAGGGATATGAGGACAAAAATTAAGCAAATACAAAATATGTACAAATCAAATACAAAGTAATTTGGGGGTGAGGGAAGCAGTTGTGGAATAAGGAAGAATGTCATAGGAGAAGTAACACTTTAGCTTAGTCTTCAACAAAGCTAGGGATTCTATCAAGTGGAAATGAGAAGAGAATAGCTAGGCTAAAGGCAGAGAAAAGTCTGGACAGCCACATAGGATCCAGATTATGAAGGGCTTTAACTGATGCCTTTTTGACAATGGAATTTCAATGGATGGACCGTTTGTTGCTTTAGAAATATCATCTCTATGACTGTGGTTCTACCTGGAAAGGAGAGAGACAAGACCCATTAGAGGAATCCAAACTATAGATCAGATGTATTATCAAATGAAATATTTATAAAACAGCACACTAAAGCACAGGTCCTGGAACATAACAATGGCTGTATAAATGCTTCTTCCCTTCCCAGTAATAAGTGAAGAGTTATAAATTAAGGAGGTCACCATATGAATAGAGAAGCACTGAATATGAGAGTTGTTATAGAACTAGAGTCTGCAAGTACTGGTTACTGATTTAGATGCAAGAGGGTGAAGGAGAGCCAAGACAAAAATTTGACTCCAAGGTTGTGGACTAAATTGATGGAAAGACAACCAGAAACAGGAATGTTAAAAAGGAGGGAGGGAAGGAGTTAAGTGCCCACTGTGGGAAAGAAAAGAAGGAAACAAGTTTTTATTAATTGCCTATATGCCAGGCATCATGCTAAATTCTTCACAAATGCCTTTTCCTTGGATCATCACCATTCTGTGAGGGAACTCTGGGCAGAAAGAGGTTAAGTAACTTGCCTGAAGTCATGCAGCTAGAAAGTGCCTGAGACCAGATTTAAACTCAGAAGTTCCTTGGGAAGAAGAATGATTTTGGGGAGAAAAGATAGGGTGTTCTCTTTTGGACATTGGCTTTGAGATGCTGTGTAACTTATAGTTGGAAATAGGTGTGGTAGGTTATTGGTGATTTGAGACTAGATCTCCAGAAAGAGGCTAGGACTGGCTATGTAGATTTGAAACCATCAACAGAGATGATGAGGTATTCAAATTCAGTGCCAGACTCAGCTCAGTCATGTCAGTAGCTATCCTAGATCATTTTCTAGCAGCTAATCATAATGAATTACAGAACTAGCAGTAAAGAGGCCATGGTTCTTTTCATATATTGATTTCCTCCAACAACTATTTCCCAAATATTCCTAAAATGGTCTTGACTCAAATAGGCTACCAGGAAGTCGAAAGAACCCTTGTTTCCATGTTTCTATTTTTACTTCCTATCTCTGATGTCAAATTTCAGAAAACTTTTAGTACAACTGTTAGTGGCACTGTAAAATCTTTTTAAAGTTCCTACCCTTTACATTCTTTTCTAGCTCATCAGAATATCTAATGGGAAATTAGGTGAGGAGAGTTTACTAACAAGTATTCCTTTTACTGTCAGTACTTGATTGGTACCAGAAACTAAGACTCAGTGAATTAAAATGAAATATACCTGACTTTAGCCTCACACTAATCCCTTTGCTAGAGACACTGAATTAAATAGCAGCGCTCAGTGATTGGAAAAGGAAGTTTCTAAGAATCCAAAGTGATAGAGGGTCCTGTAATACTACCTTCTGTGGTCATCTTCCCAGAGCCTTAGAAAATACCTTTTGTGTGTTAAGGTTTGTAGAATATTTTGTATTGATTATTATAATAACTTGATATAAATATTACTAATAATGAATTGAACAGGCTGTGAGATTGCATCAGCAAGAAGCCATTATTATTATTATAGACCCTATAAGAGATAACCCAAGAGACCAGGTTTAGCAACAATGACCAAAATGCTCAGAGTGACTACAAAGTTGGAGTTGGAAAAGATCTCAGAGGGCATCTAAATCAAGCCAGTCCCAGAATCAGAACCCCTTTCTACTTGATGAGTGGTGATAATGCCATTGTAGCACAAAAAAAAAATCAATAAAGTATCACTCAAGGTGGCTCAAATCAACTTTGATTATAGTCAGGGAGAGAATCTTGTTTATGTGGCACCAACAATTTAATACATCTTTGCATTTTTTGATGTAGTTCAGTGTCTTTCCGCATGATGGATGAAAACCTAAAAAGCAAAATTACAGCCTAAATGCATTTCAGGATCCACCTTTGAAATATTAGGAATTATTCAAAATCTTGAAGAATGGAAAAGGCCGTAGATGTGATAATATGCCTGCTGAAACTTATACAATAAGACTTAGGCCTCAGTTTCCTCATCTATAAAATGAGAGGGAAAATGTTGCACTAAATTATGTATTTGCTCCCTTCCAGTCCCTAACATTATATGATTCTAGGAGATTTTCCCAGGTTAGGAGGGAAATCGTCAAGATCAGTAGTGATGTTGTAGAAGTAATGCTAAACTTGAAACCAAGAGACATAAAGTTCTTTTCCTTGCTTGACCCTTGGTAGAATGGGGATGAGAAAGGGAGAAGGAGGTGGAGAGAAAGAGGATAAAATTTTATCTTCTAGGTCTGAACCTCAAATGTTATAATTTATCTGTCTTATGTTGTAGTGAAAATGCTTTTTAAACTTAAAGCATTTTTGTAAATTGGTATTGTTATATTAGGGACAAGAAGATTAGTAAACTCCAGATCAACTGACTATTTCTAAACTTAGGCTGGGGAATCACTTGTAAGGAATGTTTTTTGTATGAGGTGGATCTCTGAAGTCCCTTCCAACTCAGAATCTGTGATTGACTGAGTGCCTGGAAAGTTTTCTTAATTGTATGAAATAATAAAATTCCACAAGATTTTAAAGATGACACTATTCTCACTCATTTAAAGAAGAAAAACAGTAAAGTTACTGAAGCAATACCATTTCTCTTTCCTTTTGTGGTGATATCCATGCCAATTTGTTAACCATGCCCATTGAAATCATTGTGAATTTAAGCTATAACTCAATTTAATGATTTGTTATCACTTAATAGTTTTGAATTTGTAAAGGTTATTATGTAAGGAGCTGTTCATTTCCTCTTAGGCCAAATGTTTGAAATTTGGTGAAGCTATATGTCATGTGCCTCAATTCCATAGGATTGAAGTCTGTGTCTCTCTCCCCTCCCCTCGCAACATTTTAAACATTACCAGATATCCTAATGGAAAAGGGACTAATAGCTTCCAGAGATATTTGAGGTTATAATCATACAACCTTTAGAAGTGTTTAATTATTATGACTTTTTCCAAGCTTGATAGAATGTGTCAATTCTTTAATGGCTAGAGAACAAAGTTTGGCAGTATGTTTGGGCTGTCCTGTAGTCATCCTTCCAAAATACCAACTGTTATAAATTTCAGTTATGTATAAACTACTTAATTGAATGTATTTGATAACAATTTTAAAGAAAATGACCTTATTTTATTGATAGAGTACACACAAACACCTGAATTCTTAGGAATTTAGAATTAAAAGGGTGCTTAGAGGCCAATTATTTTAATTCTCTCACTTTGTGTGGAAACTGAAGTCCTTGGTTATGAAGTAGCTGTTCCCTGAGGTCATATGAGGAGTATCAGAGGTCACATTTTTACCCAAGTCCAAACAATTCCAGTAGAGAGTATAATCCAGATGTTTAGAAGTAGTGATTGATTCTGCCAGTGTGTTTAAATTTTCTTTCTTGAACATTTTGTTGTGCTTAATATGCAACGGTCCTGAGGTGGGTGATATGGATTAAAAGATAAATATTATTCTAAATCATCAGAAAGAAATTTGCAAATAGAAAAAAATTAAAAAAACGATATTTCCCAAAATATAATAAACATTGAGAAGTGTAAAAGAGCAGTTGGCTGCATATCTCTTTATGTTCTGATACATGTTAGCCTAAAAGAATCCTCATTTTTGTTTTAAAAACATTTCATATTTATAGCTAAAGTAGGCAAATTTTTTAAATGAATTTGCTTCCTTGATTTGTAAGCACATATTATGTTAAATATGATCTTGTTTGTTGTTGAAGAAACAAATTCAGAATAAATTATTTGTTTTGTTAAAATAAAAGTTTAACTGCCTGTTTTTTGGTGATGTTGTTTTCCTGCTAATACACTGTGGTAAAAATATACCTCAGATATCTGAGATTAATCTGTTGGATTGAAAATTGTTTGCCTCCACAAGATTCTTGTAAACTTCCAGTTTGTTAGTTTTGTTTTCTGAAGTAGCCATAAAATTAATTGAAAAGATTTTAGATTAATCATTGTTTTAATATGCAGTATATACTTAATGAAAATGAAACATCTATCTCAAAACTGTGAGTGTGTATTGAGGTTATATATTGTAAGAAATGTGCATTTTTTTATAGAAAGAAAACATTCATTTTAATCTTCCATTTCTTGACTGATTATGGTCAATCTTGTCAGGACTGAATGTTATAATGGAAAAATTATGTCCCAGAACCCAGCTAATTATGTAAGCTATAGTAAGGCACTTAGAGATTCATTTATAAAATAGCTGCTATAGATTTGAAGACATATCGTTAAAAATCCCCTAGATAATTTTTCTAGAAATTTATGCAATTGACTCTTCAAAGTATATATACAAGAAACTATGCTGCAAAAACAGCAAAGCACTGTGGTTTAAAAGCTAAGTTAATTGATGCCTCTGTTGGCATGTATGCACAGCTAAAGGTTTCCATTAGCAGGGTAGAATTGAAAATTAGCTTAGTGGTGGAGAAACCTGCCTACAAGTTGGCCTACCAAAGAAGACATAAGAAACAATTATAATCTTTGGAAATTTTTCACTGCTGGGGTAACATGAATGGAAGCTCCAGACAAAAGGAAGGTTTATATAACAGAATGTGAGGGTATCTAATTGCTTTCATGTCTTCAAGACATAGATTTTCATGCTGCTTTTAAAAGTATTTAATCATTATTATCTACACAGAAGTAATATTATTTTGGCATTAAGTGAAGTAATTCCTTTCCTGATCATTCTCAAAGTGTTTCTGAAAGTATCTAGAAAGTAATTGTCAGAGGTAAGCAAAGAATAAATTGTATAGATTTGGGCAAATCATTTAAGTTTTCTGGCCCTGTTTCTTCATCTGTAAAATAAAGGGGTTTAGATTAGATGCCCAAGACCCCTTCTTACTCATTTGATTCCGTGAACTGAAGTCTATAGGACTGAATGCTGGCTCCTGGTAGGGAACAAAGTATGCTTCATGACACCTTGAAAGAATGTTTTAAGCAAATATTTACTAAGCTGATTGAGATGGGTTAAAATGTAATTTTGAATTAGGAAGAAGGAAAAGGCTGTATAAAACAATTAAAACTGAGACTATAAAGCTCAAATAGAAACAGAGGCCAGTAAAGTGTTTGTCTCCCCAATCCAACTACCATGAAATTTTAATTTTAAAATGTAGTATTTTATAAAGAAATTATTTAATAAAGAAAATAGGATGCTATGTTGTTGTTTTGGTTTGGTTTTTTCATTTTGTCAGATCCTATCCAATTACATTTTAATCTGGTTCTGTTTGCACTCTGGAGTGTTGTGGGCTGAGTGAGGTCACAGCCTCATTTTTAACACCTCTGCTATAGAAGACTATTATTCAGTGTCATTCAAAGGCAAAGCAAAGGGAAATAATATTTTTAGGTGAAAACAATATGGCAACTAAGGGGAAGGGAGGATACTTCTAGGCAAAGGTTATATCATTACAGAGAGGTTAATAGAAAATGCTGTTATATGCAGTGGTACAAGGTAAACTACAGTCTTTGTCCCATACTACTGCTTTTATTTTTTAAAACCTTACCGTCTGCCTTAGAATCAATACTAAGTAAGGGCTGGGGAATTGGGATTAAGTGACTTGCACAGGGTCAAACATTTGAACCCAGGACCTCCCTAGGTCTGGCTTTCTATCCACTGAGCCACCTAGCTGCCCCTGTCCCCTACTATTACTAAAAGCTGACTGTTCTTTCCCTCACTTCATCAAAATTCCACAATTTCAATTTGTTTAACTTGGCTCTTAAGTATTAGCAGTTTGCTTTTGTTGTGCCTGATTTCTTAGATTGTATTTGCTGTATAGTGTGAGTATTCATTAATGTTTATCTTCATTCCTAGAAAGTGTTTATAAATTAAATTTCTTTAAATACATTTTTAATGTACCAATTGATCTTAGTATTGAAAAGAATCCTATGTTAGTGTGTTAAATGCTCTTCTTTGCCTCTTCCCAGTATATTTCTTTTGTGTATTAGGTTTTCTAGAGTCTGGTTATTTTAAAGCTATAAGTATATTGCTTTCTTATATTTTTTCTATTCTGAAGTCCTATGAAAAGATTGCCTTTAGATTTTTGTTTTGGGGTTAATGCATAGGACAGCTATTATTCATTTATCTGGACATCATGTGGCTGTTGAGCATCTACCATGATGTAGCTTCAGGTGACTTTCCCAGCCTCACTATTCCATTCCTTCCCCCTTTGTGAATTCTGTTTCAGCTGATGAGAACCGTTAACTGTTCCCCAACTATACACTGTATTTCCACTCCTTTATACTTTTATTCACTCTCCTACTTTGAATGCCTTTCTTCTCCCACTCCACCTGTTCAGTATTTACCTTAGAATAAATTTAAAGCTTAAATATCATCTCCATGAAACTCTCCCTGCTTATTTCCGACAAAGTAATTTCTCCCTCCTGAATTAATTACCCTGACACTCTAAATTTATTGAATTTTCACATAGTTATGGGCACATGTCAGCTACCCTCCTGGATGGTAAGCTTCAATAAGTTAGAGACTTACCTTTTGGGTTATTTTTCCCTTTAAATCTCTTCTGTAGTGGCTAAGAAGGCATTTTCTTTATAGGGTGTGGGTACTGATTTTAAAATTTTGAATAATGCTAAAAGAATTTCTCAGAAGTATTTGTGTATTAGGTTTTTGTGTGTATTAGGAGACCGACTTCTTAGAATTCAGATGGATGGAATTGTCTTATTGAAAATAATAAAATCAGCATACAGAATTACTGCCCCAGGTTTTCTGGGATTGGTCTTTAGATGGATTAGGTCAGGGATATTTCTATGAGTGGGATTCTTCTTGGGTAATGAAGAAGGGAGGACTTTTAACACACAAAAGACAGGTACGTATAGGGACAGCAAAGAAGAACCAAGTAGCCTAAGAATTTAGACTAAAAATGTGAACTAGGAAACCTGAAGTAGTGGTCCATGAAGATTCTTTTTTTTTTTAAACATTATTTTACTTGGTCATTTTCATACATTATTCATTAGAAACAGAGATCATTTTCATTTCCTCCACACACACACCCCCCACACCTCAATTGGCGATGTGTGATTCCTCTGGGTATCACATGTGTCGTCAATCCCAACTCATTCCCATGTTATTGGTATTTGCATTAGGGTGTTCATTTAGAGTCTTTCCTCAATCATATCCCCTCCACCCCTGTAGTCAAGCTGTTGCCTTTCCTCAGTGTTTTTACTCCCACAGTTTGTCCTCCGCTTGTGGGTAGTGTTTTTTCTCCTAGATCCCTGCAGATTGTTCAGGATCATTGCATTGACACTAATGGAGAAGTCCATTACATTCGATTGTACCACAGTGTATCAGTTTCTGTGTACAATGTTAATGTTCTCCTGGTTCTGCGTCTCACTCTGCCTCAATTCCTGGAGGTCATTCTAATTCACATGGAATTCCTCCACTTTATTATTCCTTTGAGCACAATAGTATTCCATTACCAACCAACAGATACCACAATTTGTTCAGCCATTCCCCAACTGAAGGGCATCCCCTTATTTTCCAATCTTTTGCCACCACAAAGAGTGCAGCTATGAATATTCTTGTACAAGTCTTTTTTCCTTATTATCTCTTTGGGGTACAAACCCAGCAGTGCTATGGCTGGATCAAAGGGCAGACAGTCTTTTATCACCCTTTGGGCATAGTTCCAAATTGCCCTCCAGAATGGTTGGATCAATTCACAACTCCACCAGCAATGCATTAATGTCCCGACTTTGCCACATCCCCTCCAGCATTCATTATTTTCCTTTGCTGTCATGCTAGCCAATCTGCTAGGTGTGAGGTGATACCTCAGTGTTGTTTTGATTTGTATCTCTCTGATGATAAGAGATTTAGAACACTTTTTCATGTGCTTATTAATAGTTTTGATTTCTTTAGCTGAAAACTGCCTATTCACATCCCTTGCCCATTTATCAATTGGAGAATGGCTTGATTTTTTTGTACAATTGATTTAGCTCTTTGTAAATTTTTGAAATTAGACCTTTGTCAGAGTTTTTTGTTATGAAAATTGTATCCCAGTTTGTTGCTTCCCTTCTAATTTTGGTTACATTGGTTTTGTTTGTACAAAAACTTTTTAATTTGATGTAATCAAAATTATTTATTTTACATTTTGTGACTCTTTCTAAGTCTTGCTTGGTTTTAAAATCTTTCCCTTCCCAAAGGTCTGACATGTATACTATTCTGTGTTCACCCAATTTACTTATAGTTTCCTTCTTTATGTTCAGGTCATTCACCCATTCTGAGGTTTTCTTGGTGTAGGGTGTAAGATGTTGATCCAAACCTAATCTCTCCCACACTGACTTCCAATTTTCCCAGCAGTTTTTACCAAATAGTGGATTTTTGTCCCAATAGCTGGGGTCTTTGGGTTTGTCATAGACTGTCTTGCTGAGATCACTTACCCCAAGTCTATTCCACTGATCCTCCTTTCTGTTGCTTAGTCAGTATCAAATTGTTTTGATGACCACTGCTTTATAGTATAGTTTGAGAATTGGAACTGCAAGGCCACCTTCCTTTGTATATTTTTTTCATTATTTCCCTGGATATCCTTGATCTTTTGTTCTTCCAAATGAACTTTGTTATGTTTTTTTCTAATTCAGTAAAAAAGATTTTTGGAAGTTCAATGGGTATGGCACTAAATAGATAAGTTTGGGTAGGATGGTCATTTTTATTCCATGAAGATTCTGATTAATGCATTAAGATGTTTTTCAGTGGCACAAGTAACTAGACTATGGTGCTAGGGATGACTGATGTGGTGCTAAAAATAGAGTCCTGAAGAATGCAGAAGAGGTCCTTAAAACAGGATTCTCTAAGTGATATTACTGGACAGCTTTTAGCTGCAAGAATTGCTCTGTCTTCGTCAAGCATATTTTATAACAGTTTTCCATATACAGACTCTCTAAGTGAAGATTTTATGTAACTAAGAATATCAACTGTTAACCATGGTAACTCCTTGATAGGAATTGGAGGGGTTTGTTTTCTCATTGAAGTGCTTCAATTATACACTCACTTACATATGTCTGTCTAACTAATAAAGAGTCCCAAACCCTTCATTCTGCTGACTTTACTTTGCTAAATGATTTAGTTCATTTGCTAAATCATCTCATTCAAGCCATTTGGCCTTTTTCTGTTTTATACTCACCATTCCTTTGGCAGTTATTCATTCTATGGAATCTTAATTGAAAGCCGAAATGGGACCTCCAAAGTCATGAGGTCTACCCCTATTATGCACCCCTTCTTAAATATGACTAATGCCCTTAGGGGATTTGCATTACCTCAGGAAAATCATTTCATCTTCCTGGCCCTCAGTTTCTTTGTCTTTAAAATGAAGAGTCTGAACTGGGAGGCTTCCAGAATTCTTTGTAGCCTTAGGTTTGGTTTACTAGTCAGAGTAGAATTTCAGACCAAGTTCCTCAGCCCCAAATCTAGAGCTCTTTCCACTGTACCCTGCTACATCTCAAACAGCTCTGTCTGTTGTGTTGAAATGTTATTTAAATCTTCTTGTTGTTGGATTGTTTTGTTTTGTTTTAATTTATGTGTCTCTTGTCTTGTTGACTAGACTGTAAGCTCTCTAAGGGCAGATTTGTTATTACTCCAGTAGTTATTTAGATAGCACAGTGACCTGCATGCAGTAGATATTCATTAAATATTGTTTTGACTTCATTTTTTTCAGTCTTTACATGCCACTTTTCCCCTCCAAACTAGAACCATTCATTTGTTTACAGTTGATGCCTAAGAATAAAAAAAGCATAGTATAATTAGGATAAGCAGTTATAGAAGAAACTTTTCACATTCATAATTGTAGTAGAAATTCTGAGGTGTATTACAAGCTGAAATTTTAAGTTAGCTGATCTTTATTCTATCTTATACATAATATCTTTAATATAGAAAGTTCAAAATACCTTATCCATTTTATTTGTCCTTAAGACATCCCTATGTATAATACTTAAAACTCATAAGTAATTTAGGAAGCCCATACATTTGATCTCTGAGAGAAATAAGTTTGATTCCCACATTCCTAATTGGAGACTGATGGACTCAGGTGGTTGGGTCAAGTGGATAAGCTTGCTTCCTTGGCATATTAGAAAAAGTACATTAACTCTTGGGCTATTAAAGAACAATTTACAGTACTATAAAAGTGCATCCCAAGCCACTATACAGTACTTTATCCTCACAACTTCCCATTAAGTCAAAGATAGAGCCCATAATCACTTCAGCATTCTGATGGATCTGTGAAGATACTCCCTTTACCAATATAGATCTTAGCCCTTTCAGCTTCTCATAGATGATTCCCCCCCCCCCCCCATATCTTCCCACAAGTCCTCCAAAGAGGCTCAACCAACATGTTGGAGACCTTCCAAGGTTCTAGTGACAGTAATATGGTGCCCAGGCTATCCATCTCCTCCTTAACCCATGTCTTTCTAGTTGAGGAACCTATTTCATTTTCCAGTCTTACTTTTCCTGGATGATGTCTCTTACCCAAGTTCTTGCACACAAATCAGTACTAAGATGCTCGAGCATTTCTGTGGTCTCATCATTTGAGATTAATCCCTCCAACTAATAGTGCAAATTGCCCCCCATCTACACCTCTTTCTGTTCAGTTCTTGTGCCTGCCTTCCTGTGAAACTTTGGCAAGGGGCCCACCGTGGCAAAATCTTGAGACTTTCCTCTGGATCTTTGACATTTTGTGGCAGTACGTGGAGCAAATGGGGGCCATCTGTGTGTTTCATGACTATTTTCATGGCTGCTCTGAGCAGGCCCCCTTCCTTTTGCATCATACAATTCTATATTTTTTACTTCACTTCTGAATAATTCTTCCCTAATATGCACCTCTTCACTGCCATTTGGGTGACCTATAAACATCATCTTATTGACTCATGAAACAAAAATGAGTGTTATAAAAAACCTAGTGAGCTCCCTTAACAAATCTCTCTGCCTAATATGGTTTAGAGCCTATAGTTTGGGCTTTTGGGGCAACTTTCCTAGGAATCCTTCATTGCTAGGAAGTTTCCAGTATCTATTTGAAAAACATCTTAACCTGATTTTGTTTTTTAAACCCTTATCTTTTATCTTAAAATGGATACTAAATGTCAGTTCCAAGGCAGAGAAGTGGCAAGGGCTAGGCAATTGGGGTTCCCAGAATCTCACAGCTAGGAAGTTATCTGGGATCATATTTGAACCCAGGACCTCCCATTTCTAGGCCTGGCTCACTATCCACTAATCCACCTAGCTGCCCCTTACCTTATTAATTTTACTAAGTAAAGCTTGCTTTAAAGGGAAGAATGCTTCAGTTATATTACTGCGCATGATTGTGGCCACCATCATAATTTAATTATCAATATTAGGATTATGACCTGTTAATGGAATCCTGGAAACTAGGCTGTTGGTGGTGGGAAATCTTTTTCTGGTAACTAATTGAATTCATTTTGTTCTCTAGCTTAGAAACCACCTAATTGTAACTGTGATACCCAGTCCTCTTATGTGCTCCATCCTTCCTGCTATTTATCTCAGTTTTCCTCTTCCTGTATTCTTTTGCTTTCTTTTCTTCTTCTAGACATAGTCCTGGGGTTTTGTATTACATGGCTTTTTACCCATTAAAAATAAATACACAAACCATAGAATGAAACAACAATAAATGAGTTGTGCTGACTATGGATGGATTAGTAGATTTTTAGACTTTAATTGCAGGTAGTTGTAGATTGGTGACATGCAGAAAACAAAATAAGTTTAAAAAACCCAAGTTCTACAAATATTTCAAATTTAAAAAGCCATCAGTAGTGATTCATAATTAGTTTTAGAGATCCAAAGATTATTTTAATCTACAGTTAGTAGTATCTTCATCTGCTTTCAAGAGTAGTGCTGTTTTCCTTTGTATTTTATCCAGTTTCTTATTCTTACAGTTCAAAAGGCTCACAATTGGGCTGTATGTACTGTAACTCTTGTCAACTAGTTGTACTGTCCATTTGGAAGACTGGTAACTATTCTGTTTTAGGAACACAGTTTCATTTCTTTTGGCTCTATAATGGAAGGTTCCATTCATGGCTTATAAGAAACTTTCATGTTGCCAGTGAATTGTCACACATTTAATGATAAATAAAAATATGTCCAGAAGACACTGTCCTTCTGAACAGATAATAGCACTCCATTGTATGAGTGGTAAATTCATTTGAAGAGCGTAGGCAGTCTTAGGTTTGGTATTATTCTAAAAGATCTCTTAGCCCTGATTCCTTTTACCTTAGAAATGAAAGGAAATGTCTTCCCTTCTGTCCCCTAGTAGAATGTAAACTCTTTGAGAGCAAGGAACTTGTGGATTTGGGGTTTTTGGTTTTTGCTTTTTCTTTTGAAATTTTTTGGTATTTGCATCCCCAGCGCCAACACTGTGCCTGGCACATATTGGGGGCATTAGAAATGTTTGTTGAATTGATTTTTTTTTTCAAATTCAAAAGCCCATTGCTTCTTTCTCCCTCTGAAATGCATCTCCAGTTTTACAATCAGAAGAATTTGTAATTGCTTTCTTTTTCTATTAATTGACATGCTTTTTTTTTTGTTCTTAGTTCATTCTTGGCTTTTCATTTTAAGAGCTCAGAAATAAGCTTTTATGTTCAGCTTTGTAATCTTGTCCTTTGTTAGAAAAGAACAGCTCAGCAGTCTGAACACCTCACAAAATGAACCTTCATCTTGTTGTAACAAAATTGTATTCTAGAATATTGATGACAAAAGTATAAAATTATGGAGAAACTGTACAAGGGAACACAGTTCCCTGGCCTTTAAAAGGCTGTTTCCCTCCTTTTATTGCAGTGACTCTGAGCTCCTAATCACTTAAAATCCCAACCAAGTTTATCTTGTCTGAGGGCAACCCATAGTAAGTGCTTAATACAAAGAAAAAAAAATCCCTGCCCGCCAAAGAAGGACATATGTTTCTAACTTCAGCTTTTTATTTTTTTTTTATCTTTCATTTTTTTGTTGGTAAATCTCCCAGACAACAACAGTTCTGTAGAGAGTTTAAATATGAAGGAATGGCAGGACGGGCTAAGGGCACTTCTACCCAACATTAACATCAACTTTGGTGGACTGCCCAATGCTTCTTCCCCCTCCAACGCCAACCACAGTGCACCAACGTCCAACACTGCCACCACCGACAGCCTGAATTGGGACAGCCCTGGCAGCTGGATGGATCCCGCCATCATCACAGGTAACTCTCTTGCCTCTTCAGCTCCACTGACTACCATCATGTTGGTAATTAGCACAAGTTAAATCAGCAGTAGAAAACTTGAGTCATTATGCAGTGGTTTCTTCAACATAGTCTTCCTTTCACAAAGCTACAAGCGTCGTGTGGCCTTGTGGAATCTAGCGGTGTTGCGCATACTTGACTGGTCAGGTCTTTCTTTGGGTTTCTCTTATTTTTCATAAGGCAGAGTGCTTGGTGCATGGCTAGAGGTCCAAGTAGGTGTTACTTCTGATAACACGCGTGTAAGAGAAAAGTCCTAAGGCACCAAATGGGCTAACATGTTTTCAAAGGGACATACTCCACTTGTTTATAAAGCTCTCTTTTATAAGGCTATAATATTTACTTATCTATCCCTGTTAGAGAAGGAAAATCACTATTAAGAAATATCTCCATAGAATGACTGGAAATCAGTTCTGTACCTGTCCTCACAGAAGAGCAGGGACGAGGCCCTAATATTTGGAAGGGAAGGCATGGGCTTTTTAGACCACAGTGGGTATCTTCAAAAAAGCCTTGGTCATGGATGAAGGGGAGGGAAAAGGTTGAAGATTGTTTTGAGAAAGAAAGAAAATGTGGTTTAATATGGTTATCTACATGTACAAACTAATTACATTTCTGCTTCTTAGGTTAACTTCATGTTTCTGCACAAACTCAACCATTCTTCCCCATTTTCTTTCCTTGTCAGGTATCCCAGCATCAACAGGAAATAATTTAGACTCTCTTCAAGACGACAATCCTCCACACTGGCTAAAATCCTTCAGGCCCTCACAGAGATGGACGGCCCCAGTGCTGCTCCATCACAAACCCACCACAGTAACCCCTTCAGCACACAGATCCCTCTGCACAGAGCCAGCTGGAATCCTTACTCTCCCCTTCAAATCCCACCAGTTTCCATTCCCCACCCCAGGCTTTCAGACCGCCTTCAGACCACCCAGCAAAACCCGACAGATTTACTACAGAGTTCAGCATTGGACCGCCATTAGGGAAGGAGAAAAAACCATTAGAAATGCAGGAATTGCCCCGCCCTGTCTCCTCCTCTCAACTTACCCACAGTACCCTTCTCATAACTTTCTTTCTGAAGAATCCAGTTCCTGATCAACTCTTTTTTCCCTTTCCTCCCACCCCCAGATGCAATGCGATCACAGGGTCATTACCATCTTTTTTTGTCATAAGAGTTTTTTTGCTGGGCCAGTGTTTAACCAACGCTGTTGATTATTTCCTAAAATGCCTTTTAAGGAGGAGAGAGAGAGAGAGAGAGAGAGTGAGAGAGAGAGAGAGAGAGAGAGAGAGAGAGAGAGAGAGAGAGAGAGAGAGAGAGAGAGAGAGAGAGTGAGAGAGTGAGAGAGAGAGAGAGAGAGAGAGAGAGAGAGAGAGAGAGAGAGAGAGAGAGAGAGAGAGAGAGAGAGAGAGAGAGATACTAAAGGGCAGTCTTGATACTTAGAAAATTACTGTTTGTCTTTTGCACATAATAATGACATTTTCTGCATAGCAGAAAATGACGATTAATCTATAGGGAAGGTCGTGTAAATGAATAAATGCAGAATCAACTGCAATTTCAAAACCAAATTAATTTAAATGATATTGCTGAATATATGGGGGAACAGTGGTTTAGGCATCTAATATTCAGCGTATCACTATTGCAGGGAAAATGCTTCTTTTATTTTTATTTTAATTTTTTTTGGCAAGTTGTCAAGGGGGGGGATTGATTGTGTCTTTAAGCAAGAGAGTTCATATGGAAGTTGGATGGAAAGACAAATTGATCTGTAGCAGTAACTGGCCTATTGCAAAAGAGTTTATATAAAGAAGGGGGAAATGAAATTTAAAC